>NW_019418104.1:15868-21726 GCF_000390285.2 Anoplophora glabripennis | reverse complement strand
CGGCAACCGATAGTGTTATCTTCCTCTTTTTTAAAAATTTAAATACAAATACCTTTCCACTCTCCCATAGATGTCCCTCAGTGTCCGAAAATATTGTTTATATAGTTAAAAGCGCTTATTATATCAATGATATATACCAAATAAAATAAAATCTTAACACCATCATCACTTAAAAAAAAATGAAAAAAAAAAAGAAATTTTAATCTGTCTTAATATCTTTAACGTGCCAAGATCCCAATGATTTACCAGAACAAAAATCAGCTAATTCGTAAACATTCGTAGATATTTTCTTAAGAACTTTACATTTTATAAATTTGGGGGCAAGTTTGGAAGCATAATAGTCCGCAGCATCTGATAAAGTATAATTTCTTTTCCACACAATCTGGCCAATGTCTAGCGTTAGTGGCCTACGTCTTAAATTGTATCTTTGCGCAGCACCGGCATAAGTTTTATGTAACCGTTGTTTTACTTTAGTGAACACTTCCTGAAATTCTTTGACATGCTCGGAGAGTTTCAATCTGTTATCGAAATTCATTTCATTGTTATCACTTAAATTGCGATGCATTTTACCCGAGATCATTGGTACTCGCCCAAAATTCAGATACGCTGGAGAGAAACCTGTTACGTCGTGAACCGCAGTTTGAAGAGCATAACCTAATTTGCCTTAATTAAATTAACGTCCCAAGACCTATGGTCTTCATCAACGTATGACCTAATCATTGTCTTTAGCATTGTGTTAACGCGTTCTGTAGGATTAACATGGGGACTGTAGTTCGCATTATAAATTATTTGACAGTCGTACGATCGAATCATATTCTTAACAGCTTTAGAAATGTATTGACGTCCATTATCGCATATAATCCTTTCGGGAACTCCATAAATCAAGAAGATATCATTTTCTAGGTGTTTAATAACCGAAGCGCTAGTAGCTGACTTGAGAGGAAACATAAGCGAATACTTGGTAAATAAATCAGAAACGGCTAAAATGAAACGATTTCTGTTACGGGATAAAGGAAGTGGACCAATAAAGTCGGTTGAAATGATCTCCCACGGACGGTTTATAAGTCTTGGACTCATTTGTCCAAACGGTAATCGTTGCTCCGGTTTCTGAGCTTTACATACTTCACATGCACGAACATACCTGGCGATATCAGTGTTCATTCCGGGCCAAAAATATAGATTAGCGACACGTTTTTGAGTTTTAAAANCATACTTCACATGCACGAACATACCTGGCGATATCAGTGTTCATTCCGGGCCAAAAATATAGATTAGCGACACGTTTTTGAGTTTTAAAAATACCTAAATGTCCCGAACTAGGGTCGTCGTGGCACTCATATAATACGTTTTTGCGCAACGGTCTAGGAATTACTAATTTCCAGTCGTCTTCTTCAACGAACGTAGGATGCCCAAAATTGATAAATTTATAAATTTTATCATTTTTTACTTTAAACTTACTATATTGATCCGGACGATCCAAAATACGATGTTTTAAGTCGGTATACCACGCATCTTCAGAACGAGTAACGTCAACATAAGCAACTGCCCTCGAGAGAGCATCAGCCACTACGTGAAATTTTCCTTTGCGGTGAATTATCTCGAAATCGTAACTTTGTAATCGCAAAGACCAGCGCGATAATCTACCCGATGGATTTTCTAATTTATAAACCATTTTAAAGAATAGTGATCGGTGATAACTTTGAACCGCGTTCCTTCTATGTAAGGCCGGTATTTCTCGATTCCGAACAGTACTGCGGCGCATTCGAGCTTAGTAGTGGAGTATTTCGATTCCTGTGTCGTAAGAGAACGACTCGCATAAGAAATTACACGCTCACCGTCGTCGAAATTTTGAGTTAAGACACATCCGAGACCGACTTGAGATACATCTGTCTGCAAAATAAACTCTTTACTAAAATCAGAGCACGTCAAAATAGGTGCTTCGACTAGACATTGTTTTATATCTCTAAAAGCTGCTTCATATACAGAGTTCCACAAAAACGGTTGACTTTTCCGAGTTAACTTCACTATAGGAGCAATACGAGTAGCAAAATTAGGTATAAACCGTCGGTACCAGGATACCATTCCTACGAACCTACGTACCTCCTTAACGTTTCTAGGTACTGGATAATTTAACATGCTCTCAACTTTATCAGGGTATGTATGCAATCCGTTATTATCCACGACAAAACCTAAATATTTTAACTCCGGACGCATAAAAGAACATTTGTCCTTATTGACGGTCAGGCCGGCTGCGAGAAGTTTTTCAAAAACTTTTTCCAAAATTGATATATGGGAATCAAAATCAGGAGTAGCTATAATTATATCATCTAAGTGCACGAACACTGATGGCTCTAACTCTGCACCGAGAACATTGTCCACGAAACGTTGTCATGTGGATGCCGCATTATGCAACCCGAAGGGCATACGCTTAAACTGGTATAACCCCCGACTAGGAACTGTAAATGCCGTTTTTTATTTGCTATCCTCGTCAAGCTCAATTTGCCAATAAGCACTTTTAATGTCGATGGACGATAAAAATTTTGCGTCTCGTAAGCGATCTAATATAGCGTTTACGTAAGGTAAAGGATACGCGTCTCTCTGTGTTACGGAATTGACTTTTCTAAAATCCACACAGAACCTGTACTCTCCAGATGACTTTTTAACCATTACTACGGGACTCGACCATGCCGAATTAGATGATTCGATTACACCCAATTTTAACATGTTATCGATTTCATCATTTATTATTTTCCTAATGTACGGCGAAACATTGTAATATCTCTGTTTAATTGGTGCGGCGTCACCGGTGTTAATAATATGTTTTACCCCTTGGGCCCTAATCCCGTACCCATTTTGTCGAAAACAGACGAAACTAATTTGTTTAAACATTGAATCTTGATATCATCAACCGTCTGCACAGAAAAATTATTTAATGCTTTAACTTCCTCTTTAAACTTCCACGAATTGTCTGAAAAATCTGAGATAATATCCATATCCTGCCAGAAATCTATTCCTAAGATAATTTCAACATCAATCTCCAAAACTACTAAACATTTCACAACCCTAACTTTATTATTAAGTGCTATGGGTAGATTTACTAAGCCTAAAATGTTACAATATTCGCCATTAGCTACCTTAACCGAATTATCATTAAGTTCTAAATTTAACTTAAAATTACGTAATTTTTCCCAACCCGATTTTCCAATTACCATCTGAGACGCTCATGAATCTAACAATCCGAGAAAACTTGTACCGAATATTGTTACGTTTAAGTACGGACGAGGATTCTGATCCACTGAGCAAAATAAATTATCAATACGTGACTTTCTTATATTCCACCTGTACAAAGGATAGCCATGCTTGCCATGAATTATTAGCAGGAACCGGATTTGCAAACCTTACGATCGGCGACCGGCGAAACGTCGACCACTGGGTACGTTTTTTGAAGAACATTCGCAATTATATTTGGTTACCCCCACTTTGCCGCACCTGAAGCAAAACGATTTTTCTCTCGGCTTACTACATCCCGTAAATTTATGACCTAAGCCGCCACAATTCCAACACGAAATACTATTCGCACTAAAATTTGGTTTACGATTTCCCGAGGTAGAGGGTTGAGATGGCAACGTACTTGTCGAATTACCCTCGTATACCAAATCAGGTTCCAAAAAGTTGACATGATTTCTGTTTTCTCGCCGGGATACAGAACGTTTAGCTATCATGTTTTTACTTGTTTCTAAATTTAGGCAAATCTCTTGTAATTCATCCAGAGTATTTAAATTTTTAATATGTAGTCCGAGTCGTTCAATATAGAAAGGGTCTAAGTTATTATAAATAATTTCAAGTTTCTCTTGCTCGGTTAACTGTTTTCCTACACGACCGAAATAGTTTATCATACAAGAAAAAAATTCGCTAACGGTTTCATCAACCCCTTGTTCGCGTTCCCTAATTTCTCTCAACAAATCATTGTGGAAATTAAATGGCAAATAATTTTCTCTAAGTTTACCAACGAACTCTGACCAGCTATTAATTTTTACACTAACGGATCTATACCAACTCAATGCTTTTCCCGTTAACAAGTCAGTAATCGAAGTGAATAACTCAGATTCAGATACCCCGCGTGATATTCTATACTCTTCTACCCTTTCAATGAAAGCGTTTACACTTAAACCTTCTTTACCTCCCGAAAAACGAACATCCCATTTATAAACAGGTACTGAGGGCGCACGACAAATGTTAGAAACTTTGGCTACTGGAGGTAATGTATTGCGTGGCTCATTATCATTATCAACTCCGTTTAGTTTTTTATCTAAATTTTCTTCTATTTCATACAACCGTCCATTTAAATTAGAGATACTATTTTGCAACGCGTCATTAGGAGGTGTTAGTCTTTTCAATCTGGTGATTAAATGTCGGAGTTTTGCATCCACGTAACGCGACTCGTTACTATTTGCAACTATATCGTAATCTACTAAATATGTTTCTAAGTCCGTTATCTTCCGATTACATACATCGACTTCCTCTACTACATCGGGTTGAAATGTATCTGATAGAACTAATTCTCCAAACGATTCATCACGCGTCAATTCTTTTAATTTTTTACGCATTGACAAATTTGTTTCAGCAGTAGTTGAAAGTCCTCGTACATTCAGCTCGTATTCCAACTCGTCCCTAGACAATCGGCACAAATCCATACTTTACAGTTAAATAAAAAATAAGTAAATAAAAAAGGAATGTCTACAATTTGTCAACGGCAAGTAACTATTGATTCCAAGTAAATAAATCGGCTATGAAAAAAGTGCTTAGCAAACTGATAACCCTAGGATTCTTTTTGTTTATGTTCTTTCTTTTTTCATGTTTAAATGAAAAATATTAAAATTTATTTATATCTACAAACTAAATTAATCTGTATCTAGATTAATAAACGTAAAATAATAACCATCAACCTGNCTAGGATTCTTTTTGTTTATGTTCTTTCTTTTTTCATGTTTAAATGAAAAATATTAAAATTTATTTATATCTACAAACTAAATTAATCTGTATCTAGATTAATAAACGTAAAATAATAACCATCAACCTGATATAAAAGTAAATAGTTAAATAACTCGATCCATTGATCAATATTAACCCTAATTTTCAAAATATTTTATGGTTCAATTAGACTACCTACTAAATACTGTATAAATACTACAAACTAGACATAAATTTATAAAATAGTAGGCACATAAGTTATTCCTCCACAGAAAGTACAATAAAAAACATCGGGCCCCATAAGTTGAGCGCCAATAATTTGTAACCCTTTCTTTGGAATTAATCCCTTTTTTTTTGGCTAGTTAGCTTTTCAGTGGGGGCGTGGGTTCTTACAACAAAAATAAACAAATTAACAAAACACAAGAAAATTAAACGGATTTTAGGGCGCCAAGTGATTTCAGTAATTTCTAAGTACCCTCAATCGAAAACTTACTTTGAGAACTATAATGAGGAAACCACTAAACATTCAATATAGATTTATTATAATATGATTTGAATATTTGTACAGGGTACTTTAAATTTAAATGTATATGGACACTAGTATAGGAAGACAAAACATATAATTATATAAATACACATCTAAAAAAAATATATGCCAAAGGACCCTTGCAAAATTGTAACCGACAACTGTTTCAAGTATGGTCGGGTAATGGAAATTCTTATGCTAAATAATCTTAAACTAATTTTATTTACAAAGGTGCCAACACTTATGGCTAATATTGATCTATCGAATCGGTGGAAAAGGAAAAAGGTTGAGTCTTCGAAACTATTAAATGCTTGGTACTTATCTGTGACGCCTTAAGATGTAACAGGACACGCGATGAGGT
>NW_019418104.1:10449-14437 GCF_000390285.2 Anoplophora glabripennis | reverse complement strand
CTAACCCATCATCAAGAACAGAATGTGAAGGAGAAAGAACTTGTAAATCATTATTTCTATTAAAAAGAATTTTGTTAACAAGCCTACTTGGGTAACCACATTTAAGGAACAACTGAGCAAGTTTTCTCAGGTTTTCCATAGTTTTTGAACGATGTGACGTACGTAAGACCCTGTTTTTCATCCCTAGCAATAAATTAATTTTCTGTTTCATGGGGTGATACGATGCAAAATGCAAGTATCGTCCTGATGCCCCAGGTTTTGTATACCACGATGTGTACAGAATATTGTTTTCAGCTCTGAAAACTTTAGTGTCAAGAAACGGAACACTTTTGTTCTCGTCTTCTTCTTCCACCGTAAATTGGATGAAAGGGCTATAACTATTAAAAATATGTAAAACTTGTTGTATGCTACCCAAGGGAACACTCAAAATAATATCATCAACGTATTTTTTAATAAATGGAATTTCAAAATTTAAACGATTAATACATTCGGCAAGTAAGTCATCCATCACATACTGAGCTAATATGGGTGAGACAGGACTACCCATAGGCATACCTAAAATTTGTTTGTAAATTTGATTATTGAACGAAAACACAGTAGAATCAAAAAGAAATTCGACTAGTTCCAAAAAGTATTGTAGAGTAATATTACAATTCTCGTTAATTTGATTCCAATGACGTCATATAGAATCCCTAGCCAAACTAATAGAGACATTACTAAACAAAGACACAACATTAAAACAAAGTCCTCTGGTAATCTAAAGTCATTGATAAAGTTACTAAAATGAAAAGAGTCAAGAGTGAAAAAGGGATTATCTTTGTTATAAGACATGGTCAAAATGTTGGTGACTAGTTCAGCGACACCTCTATTGGGACTATGAATACCAGAGATGATAGGTCGAAGAGCTAATTGAGGTTTATGTACCTTAGGTAGGCCATAGAATTTATTAATCACACCGTTGTAATTACGATAGCTTTTGCCATCATCTCTGGAAATCATATTCCTTTTTTCTAATGTTGAAATTAAACTATTGGATTTAGTTTGAATAGACGCAGACAAATTTCGTGGAAGTACGGTATAATAATCAGAATCATATAAGATGTTATCTACAAGTCCTATATACTCATGTCTATACATGAGAGTCGTTACATTCATTTTATCTGACCGAATAACCATGAGATCTGTATGGTCTTTCAAAAATTTTTTTGTCTTAAAATACAAACTTCTAAGAGGATTAAAAGAATGTTCACTCGATTGGAAAAAATTAGTAATGACGTTTGTGGCACGAGCTAAAGCTAAATGTTTACTAGAATACTGTTCTTGATGGTGGGTCAGGCAGTACTTCCCGTATAAACAGTGATGTTAATAATATTTCGGTTCCCTCAAATTTTTCATTGTTTTCATTAACCTATATAGAATCTATAACTTAGAAATTAAAAAACATTTTTTCGGATATGAATGACATTCGACTAGCTTTTACGAATAAGTTAATTATTAAAAATATTTTTTCTAGTCTTAAGGATGAGGTTCCTTTATTACATGAATCTAATGTGGTGTACAGTATTCCGTATAAGGATTGTCAAAAAGTTTATATTGGGCAAAATGGTAGGAGGCTTAAAGATAGGATTGTTTCTCATAAAAGTGACATTAGACTTAATAAGAATTCTTGTATGTTGTCGAACTATACAAATAGTTGTAAACATGATATTGATTTTAACGAAGTAAGTATAAAATTTACAGAAAATAATGTTTTTAAAAGAAATTTCCTTAAGATGTGCAGCATCTTTCAATGTGAGAACACTATGAATAGACGTTCTGACATTGATAACTTAAGTATCATGTTCACATATTTGTTAAGTATTAATAATAATAATTCATCTATTAATGACGTTAGTGAATCTAGCTTATAGAAATCATTTTTCAAAATTTAGCGCTCAAATTCACTGTTTCTTTTTTTCTAAATTCCATAATTACTTAGTCCATGGTTGTCTCAATTATTTTGTTCGGTGTACCTTTTGGTTCTGTAAAGTTTGGTTATGATTCTTTGGTTCAATTATAATGCTGCCACATGGCTGAGCAAAGTTTTTAAGGTTATAGTTTTAAAATGTAATTGTAAAGCAATAGCTCAAAATTTTAAACAATTTTAGTATAAATATTTTAGCAATAGTGTTAATGAATGTTTTTAACAATAGATTTTTACGTATCGTACGGTTATGACTAATGATTCAAATGGATTTTGTTCTAAACTTGGTATAAAAAAATCAAATCTCAATTTTGTAAGTATAAGTTAGATTATTACTTGTGGTTGTTACCAATGTATATTCCATTGTAGTTTCTCCTGAGGCAGGAATAATTTGTTCCGAAAGCTCGAGTAATAAAAAAGAGTACACTTCAAATTTGGCTTTGACTGCAGACCCGACTATATTTTAAAATTTTGTTATATATATATAAGGCAAATTTACCCCTAACGAGGCCAATAAAGTGTGTTACTTATCCAACAACGCATTAGCATTTCTTTTCGGTGAAATTCGTTATGAAATGGGTGGAGAACAAGTAGCCATCATTCGAAAACCCGGTATAACAACAACAATGAAAATAATGGTTTCATGGGGCCAAACGCAATTAAAAACGCTATTATCTTATGGAAATTACCTCTAAAATATCTTATGGGTTTTGCCGAAAATTATACCAGGGGCATTTTCAACGTCAAGCAAGAGCTTATACTGATAATTGCTCGATCTTTTAAGAATTGTTATATCGGAGAAGTCGATGCCGACCTTGAAATTAATAAAATCGAATGGAAGATAAGGCATATTGTCTCTGAAGATAGACAAAAATTAAAACTATTAAATCGCATTAATAAAGGCGGCGTTAATGCTACAGTTAAGATGGCCTATCGTAGTGGGATTTATACGAACTACCCACACTACGAAAAACCGCCACAGATATCTGGGCTATAAAGACAACTAACAGTTTAGAAATACCTCGATATATCATTATCTGTTTAAAAAGTACTGATAGCTATGGTAATAGGACCGAGGATATTACCCAATTCAAACATGCAGATATGAGCAATATTCGGTTATACTTAAATTCATTTGGATTTCGAAAGGAAACTAGATACCGCAGCTTACTACGCCCACGAAAACTTCTATGATAAAAACAATTATGAACCGATGATGGATATTGGAGAATTCAGAAGAAATCCACTATTATTTATACAAATCAAGCAAATGTGAACTGTATTTTTTTATTAATGTCAAGAATGACAATATTACAAACAAAAAGAACGTGTTTGTTCTAGATTTTTTTTACTTTCTGTCTTGCATGCACCAAACACAATGCTTTGGATGATTCTGTATATAATGGATTTAAGTAATCTAACCAACATTGTACAAGTTGCAACAATTTTTTTTGTGTTAATGTATTTATATATGTAATTGATTTAATATTTCTGTGTATTTATCTAACCTATTTCTATGTATTTTTCTGTACTCNTGTCAAGAATGACAATATTACAAACAAAAAGAACGTGTTTGTTCTAGATTTTTTTTACTTTCTGTCTTGCATGCACCAAACACAATGCTTTGGATGATTCTGTATATAATGGATTTAAGTAATCTAACCAACATTGTACAAGTTGCAACAATTTTTTTTGTGTTAATGTATTTATATATGTAATTGATTTAATATTTCTGTGTATTTATCTAACCTATTTCTATGTATTTTTCTGTACTCATGTAACAAATAAGTTAACAATTAAAATAATTTATTTATTTTATTTATAACCCATTACAATAGTAAGAATAAGAGGGAAACAGTTAATACAATAAAATTCATTAATATAAAGTAAGCAAATCATTATAAGACAATCCCCGTTTTCGATACTGAAATATATACAGGGTGATTCAGAACTTATCCAAAAAAAAATTCTGGATGTACAGGGGACCCTTACAAATACAATTTTGTAAAGAAAAAATCAAAAAGG
>NW_019418104.1:0-9384 GCF_000390285.2 Anoplophora glabripennis | reverse complement strand
CAATAAACAGAGAGAACAGAAGAGGACTTAACGATTCTCCTTGCAAAACACCTGCAGTAATGTTAAATTGCCTTGTTAGATTACCCTCTGTACGAATTCTAATATGCGCTTGAGAATACAGCTTTTTAAGAAACATTATTATGTTGGAACTTAGACCTAAAGCATATAGTTTTTCCCACAGAAGAGAATGGTTGATAGAGTCGAACGCACGCTTAAAATCTACAAATGCTGCAAACACCTTGCGGCCCTTTAGTCTCAGCTGAAACTGAACTACGGAGGAAAGCACAAAAACGTTATCGATGCATCCCCGCCCCTTTCGAAATCCAGCCTGTGATTCAGGGAGTGTTTTATTGGACTCCACCCAACAGGTTAGTCTTGAGAGAAGAATACTAGTAAACACTTTCGCAAAACAATTAATCAAAGCTATACCACGGTAATTAGCGGGGTCGTCAATAGGACCCTTCTTATGTAACATGGTTAGGATAACACTAGACCAACTTTCTGGAATCGCTCCTGTTTCAAGAATCTTATTAAAAAGAACGCATAAATACAATCGCCAATTTTGGGGCATATTCTTAAGAAACTCATATGATATTCCATCCTCACCCGGAGATTTACCATTCTTGCAATGAGATAATACGAGGTCGAGCTCTTCTGATGTAATGGAGGCATCTAGAAAAGGATCTCTTACTCCGTAGTAGAAGGCATTATCAAGCACAGAAAGAGGGTAAATATTTTCGTAAAACTGTTCGCAAGTCTGAACAGACAATCCAGGGACATTTTTCTTACTATAAAATTGTTGTAGGGTATGCCAAAATGTTCTTTGATCCCTTGCATTGCTCAGCTTGGCAACAAATTTTTTTTCATGCTCTCTCTTTTTGCTTTTAATGAGTTTATTATATTGCTTCTTCAAATTCAAATATATAACCCTGGAAGGGTTGGTAAAATTATTTGTTTTACAAACACTAAGACTACGTTTAAGGTCTAACTTCAAAGTTCTACACTGATAATCAAACCACGGTTTTTTATAACGGTTAGCGTTATTATCACCACTAATTTGACGCATTTGTTTGACTAGGCCAATAGCTCTAGCCGATTCAATTATTGCATTACATATGTTATTATAGGAGGCAGATACCTCATAAATAAAATGAGCACGTGGAGATTGTCGCATCACTGAACTATAACAAGCAGACAATCTGTCATCCCACCTTAAAACTTCAGAAGTACTAGATTGGCCATTAGTGTCACTCAGTGGGTAATGAGTAAGCCTTAGTTTCAAAGATACAGGGAAATGATAAGATAGCAAACACTCGTTGTCAACTCTCAAGCAGTCAATAACCCCCAATCCAATATTGTTACACCACACCAAGTCTATGACACTGCCACCATTGGCAGAGCAAAACGTGTATTGAGCAGGTCTGTCCTGAACAACTCTACCATTAAGAAGAGAGAAAGAGTTGCTTTGCATAAAATCAAGGATACACCGTCCTCTTGCATTTATGACCTCATCACAGCTAGATCTCTCATAGAGGCTAGAAAAAGTTAAAGCCTCCAGAGGTATGTCTCCATAATGAGAAACACGGCAATTAAAGTCGCCGCCCACAACAAAAGTTAAACTAGGGTAAGCATCCACAATGTCAGAGATAACTGGCTGGAAGAGGTCTAACAAGTAAAAAATATCATATTTAGGGGCAAAATAAACAGTACACAATATAAACTTAAAATTACAGCTGCAATCGATTAGCAAAATAATCCACCAGGGGGACTTGTGCAGTAGCTTTACCTTAAATGTATTCAACACAAAAATAGCCAGACCACCACTAGCTCTTCCACGACACTTTTCATTAACAGCACTAGAACAATAAATATTATATCTACGTGAAAGAGACAGTGTTTGTCCAGTAAACCACGTTTCGGATGCACACAGAATACTAAAGTGGTTCCCATTTTCAGAAGAAATGTAGTCATTAAGATTATTGACACCTTCCACATTCCAGAAAATTACACCAAGTGGTTGCTATTTAGAAACTGTATTGCATTTGTCGATCTTCTTGCCTTTGGCTGGTCTGGGCGAATTGTCATCGTCTCTTCCCCTTTTCTGTGTACTTCTACCCTCCTTCCTCAAAATCTTTGGAACACCTCCCGCGTACTTGATTGTAAGATTTAGTTCCCCTTTATTTTGTCGCGTAGTAAGCTCAGTTCGCAGCTCTGAAAGTTTTTTGGCTTGCATTGGCGTCAAATCCTTCTTAATCCTTACATTGGGGAAATCAGAAGTGCTACTATGTTGCCTGGATTGAAGCACTTTTATGACTTCTTCCTTGCTGGAGAGGGTAGCTTTGAAAGGTTTAGGGTGGGGATCACGACCCCCTCTTCCAATGCGTAAAGTAAGATTTTGTTCTGGGGCAATTTGATTAAGTAAATGACCAGCAGTTAAAACATCTTGTTCGTTATAATTTTGGGGGGGCAGGTTAAAAATTATAATATTATTTTCCCGCTTAATGCGCTCGGAAACTTCAGCAACGGATGCTTGCACGTCTACTTTGTTGAGATGGCTTTCCAGGGAACTGATTTTTTCACGCAAAAAGGCGTTTTCTTGTTTAATTTCTGCAATTTCAGCCGTATTAGAAGTTATTTGGGTTTTTAGGGCGTCAAGGTTCACATTACATTTATTTGTTGCTTGCCCCAGAACATTTAGCTGATCCATAATAGCTTCAAAATGCGAGATATTTAAGGGTGCGCCAGAGGAACCTGCAGCAGTGATACTACCAGCGTCTGAAGATAACACGGCTGAGAAACTGCAGCACTTCCGACATACACGGGGAAGCGCTAGCGCAGAATCGGACGAGTTCGATGGAATATGCTTAGTCAGGGTACATCCGAAGTGGATGATTTCATTACAGATTGAACATTCCACTTCATCGCTCGATTTAATAGGATAATTACAAATCTTGCACCGCTGCAACAGTGACATAGCTCTTAGCTATCAAGGTTAAATGAAAAGAAGCCGTGCAATCTGTCCCAAACACATGTTCCTTACGTTCAGGGTCACTCAATCCGAATCTGCCATCCATTCGGCTGTGCGGATGAGTTTCAAGGTCACATCAACATCAAATGAAGGTCATTGTAAGATCATTGTAAATGTGTCCCAAACATATGTAATCATATTATAATAATATTAAGTAATATTTTACTACAACTTTAGGATATTTTTTATTATATTGTATTGCGCATTTGCAAAGTATACAGTGAGAAGTCTTAAGAGGATAACAGGTTGTAAGATGTTCCACGGCCAACCTAGTTCTGGAGTTTACTAATTAATTGGGTAGGTTAAAAAATCGATAAGTAAAAACTTTTTTAACTAAAGTACATTATTTATACTACACACCTATCAAACATAATTGATGAATACATATGTTTTTGACTTTACTATACATCGTAACGAATACATATTGAACCATTTTCAAATAAGAAATAATATTGTCTGAAATAAAAGGTATAACATAAATTATAATTCAGTAATTCAATTATCAATTAATTATTTGCATTTGTTGTAGTATCAATAGCGAATCATCTGGGTACTTCACATGTGGTTGATGGCGGGCATAGCCTAGAAACCAAAAAACACTGGCCACATGAGCACAAGTTCCTACTACTCTCGTCCCTGAGTAACACGTGCAATAATATGCTAGGATTGGACCATTATCTTGATCACCACCATAATTATCTATATCTTCATCCACGTTGACATAACTAATGAATATTTGATGTCTTGCAGCATTTCGGAATCTTGAGAAAACTCGTACTCTTAGAAGTCCTGGTTCATCTATATGTTCATCAAATTGAAATTCATCATCATTTTCCCTAAGCACCTTTTGTATACTATATACCCTGTATAGCATCTGTATACCCGAATGGATGGCTGATTCGGATTCAGTAACCCCGACAATCTAAGAAATATGTGTTTTGGACAGATTGCACGGTTTCTCTTCATTTGACCTTACAATGAGTCTTCTTCAATTTATATCTCGCGGTACTATAACTCCTACCTTTCGGCCACTATATTTCGAAAAATATAATTTTCTCAGCTTAGTGCCTATGACAACGTTTTATCTAAGCTTCGAGAGTTATTCAAATCCAAATTTTTAGAACTATCGGCTGGAAGCCATTTTCCATAAGGAACCTGCGGGGTCATTTATTTGTCGGGCTGCATGTGACAGACACGAATTAAAATCTCCGTAAACAAGGTTATGGAAATATATGAAAATATTCAAAATAATAATTGACATTTATATACAGTTGGCTGTAATGTTTGTAGTTATGAAATTATTAAAATATTGAAATTTCTAAATTAATAATGCCACTGCTGAATATTAATCCGAATTAAAAGGCCTTTTATTAGGTGCAAAACAAGAAAAAATCACAAAGTTCTTTAAACCATTGCCTAAACCTGATAATAATAATAATTAATATTGTCAAAATTTATTTCAGTAAATTACTTATTACTAATTATTATGATGATTTTTTTATTATTTTGCAATAATGGAACGTATTCCCTATATTTCCATATAAAATGTCACGCCGCACACTGGGATTTTTGTATGGAGGTAAGGAAAAAAAGTTTTTTTTTAAATATTTTATTTTATTTTTATTTTTATTTTATTATCTACACCTACTCAACGGGATAAACCCACTTACAGAGCAGGGAAAAATTACATAAGAAAATGAGCACAATAAATACATATACATATACCATAAAGCAAGAAATCATAGAGTAAATCACAAACAATATTTCACAAACAGAAACATTAAAGAGAACATCAAAAAAATTCTTTAATAATAGAGATTCTAGTGTTAAAGATATCTATACTGTCCTGCACAGCTGTCAAATTTCTACACATAACATATAATGGAGAATATTGTAGTATATTAGTACTAGCTGTTTTCAAATAAAAAGTTTCATTAGACCGTGTGCTTGTAAAATTTCGGGTATATCCAAATTTCCATTTATTATCTTGAAATGAATAATAACANATAACACGGCTGAGAAACTGCAGCACTTCCGACATACACGGGGAAGCGCTAGCGCAGAATCGGACGAGTTCGATGGAATATGCTTAGTCAGGGTACATCCGAAGTGGACGATTTCATTACAGATTGAACATTCCACTTCATCGCTCGATTTAATAGGATAATTACAAATCTTGCACCGCTGCAACAGTGACATAGCTGGGTATTTTCCACAGTTCAATGCAGAACTTTGAAATGCAACGAATACAAATATAATGCTAAAAACCAGCTAAAACGCCTTCAATAACGACGTGCGTTTTTTCTTTGCTCACAAGAAGTGTCTGAAGAAGCCCGAGGAGGTGAAAAAACACTCACCCAATGTTCACAGTCAATTCAATAAACACTATGCGACACCGAGTTAAAACAATAATTATCGTATCACCAAAAAAAAACAATATAAACAAACAGGAGCAGTATAAAGACGTTCGTACACTTTGGAAAGCAGCACAGAACTTATAACCTAAATCAACTAATACCCTCAAATAATCATGTTTCTTAGTAGTAACTTATCGTGCAAAACTTATCCCAGACATCAGACAGACATAGACACACACATATGGGACCAGAAACTCATTACATCCACGCCATTGGTACTGCGTAACGCAGAAAATGGGTAACATTTTTTATATGAATCCGCATTTAGAGTTGACGTAAAATTCTTCCGTTTTCAATAAAACGCTGAAGAACCATGATGTTCTTTCTTCAGTTTTCTGAAGCTTCTTCAGCGATTTGCTGAAAACTGATACGTGCTAGAGCAAAAATGATGACGTATTCATGTCCAGCGCTCAAAAATACACTGGTAACCATATATTGCATGTGTGGGTCAGATACTTTTTTGGTGATGTGGTATGAGCCGAATGTATCCCCCGACCTTTTGGGGGGTTGGGAGCAGTTTCTGGGTTTTGTGCCCATGAGAACTTTTGATCAGGATGCTCCGAAGAGTTCATTCCCAAAATTTGAGATCCACCGGGGATCCATTTCGATAAGGTTTGTGTGGGGTCCTTTAAAAATTCACATGAAAATTAAATGCATTTGAAAGAGGACTTATTACTCTATAAGATTGTTTTTATTTGCTTTGTTAGATTTAATTTTTGTGAATTTTCATTTATTTGAAATGAAAAGTTGACAAAATTGATCATTTTCGGCACCTGCTGCAATTTCATTTTAATTGAGACAAGGAAAATGCTAAAGCCACTCAAGCCGTTCCAAAAATTTAACATATACAGGGTGTCCCAGAATAACGTGTACAACGAAAGACCACAGATTCGTGAACTCAAAATAGGCAGATTTAGGCTAATTCACCTATATCCGAAATCTCTTCGTTTGGCCGCTAGATGGCATCAAAGTTAGCGAAAATTTTTTGAATTTTATAAATAACTTGAATACGTATTAATTGATTTTGATTATTTTTGGGGTGTGAACTTTTGCTTTCGATCTACGCAATTTGGTGGTATACAGTGTTTTTTAAAACTTACAACTCTTGCAAAATTGATGTATGGTGATAATATCCATTCATACAGGGTTCATAGTTCAAAAGTAAGAATGAATTCCCTGACTTTTCCAGGTTTTCCCTGACTTTCAAAATAAAATCCAGGTCACTTGTAGTTCATTTTTACATACTAATTGGTGTTTATGTATTAAATTTTTTCTCAACTGGAGCCCATAATCTTTTTATACTCTAAGAACCTCTTATAAAGGTTTCAAAACCACAAATATTTTTCTCTTTCAAGAACCCAGGACCGGCTTTCAGAAAATTTCCAGTTGCAAACATCAAATTCCCTGACTTTCATGAATATTTTTTAAATTCCCTGACTATTCCCTGTTTTTTATGAAGAATAACGAATTCCCTGACTTTTCCCGGTATTCCCGGTTTTCCCGGCCGCTACGAACCCTGTCATAACTTTTTGCTCTCTCGGGCAATAATGACATATTTTTTATTTAATTTGATGAAGAGCAATTGAATGGACTTCTACACGAAAATCCAAAACAATCAACAACCGAATTGGCTCAGGAGATGGGATGTGATCACGAAATAGTAGGAAACCACTTGCATTCGATGAGAAAAGTTCAAAGGCTCGGCACATATTTTGAATGAAAACGATAAGAACCAACGCACCGCAATTGCCGCTAGTTTGCTCTGTCGTCATCCATCAACACGTGGTCATAAGAAACGTTTTCTTCATCGTATTATCACTGGTGATGAAAAATGGTGTCTGTATGTGAACTTGAAACAGTAGAAAGAATGGTTAAGCTCCAAGGAACAAGCAGCTCCGCGAACAAGACCAGAACTTCATCCCCCAAAGACAATGTTATTCGCCTGGTGGGATTGTAAAGGGATTCATTATTACAACAATCAAACCGTCAACGCAGAACTCTATGTCCAACAACTACAACAACTTCACGCAGCTATTCAGCAGATCTGATCGGCAACACGACGTTCTTTTGCAACATGACAATGCACAACCACATATCGCCGATATGACCAAAACGGCCATTCGGGAGTTGAATAGGGAAATTCTGCCCCATCCGCCTTCCTCTCCTGATCTTGCGCCTACTAATTTTCACCTCTCCCATTCTGTCAAACTATTAACGTTGTGGTTGGATTAATTTTTCAGCAGAAGAAACATGTTGAATGTTGGGAGGTCTTACATAACAATGGAGAATACATTACGGATTAGCCTATTGATGATTGTAGAGTTAAAAATAAAAGATAAAAAGATTAAAAATAATGGTGACATTAAAAGATTCAAGTAGAATATTAAATATGTAAAGCAGAGAAGTAATAAAAGATTTAATAAAATAAATAAATACCTTTTACAATTTTGATGGGTAAATAAATAGTAATTGTATTTCAATTTATTTTACAATCTCTATTTAACAATAAAAAAAAGTACAACTGATCTTTCTAATTAAGAAATCCAAATTAAAAGCTTTTAGATTTTGTTTAATGACTGATATTTAATCTGAAAAAAAAAATTTTTTTTCTTAATTTCTTACTTAATTTATTTATATAGGTAAAAATAAAGACTGACAAATTCCTTAAAATTTTGTACAAAAAGCAACATTGCATAATGGATAAAATATTAGTAAATATTTATACAAGTGAATTGTATTATAATAAAGACCTCTTCGTATATTAATATAACATTTACACTATTTCATATTTATCTGGAAACAATACAGCCTCCACAGAATGCTTGACAGGAGAATCATCATCCACGAGGACTACTTCAGTTATCTGAAAATGCAGCCAGAAATATATAATTTTTAACAATTTCATTTGACAATAAAAAATAATAAAATTAGACATAATGTAATTCAATAATAATACATTTCGAAGAACTTTTGAAAGGATAATAACACCTCGGTTATACTGAAGTATCAATTTCATCATTTCAGATGTAAAATGTAGTCCAGACATGCACTTAAGAGGTAACACCATTATTAACTGAGAAAATAAAGCGTCCTTTTGTGATTTTTTTTTAATGGAAGGAAAAGTAAAAGGATAATAATATTCAAGGATGTTATTAACCATTCAAAAAAATATATTTATTCATAACCAGTACAAAATGACGATGCTAGAGCCATATTGAAAACAATAATTTTTGTGTGGTTGGCGAACATTTCAAAAAAAAGTAAAAAGTTCAATTTTTGATAAAAAAAAGGGCAATCATTTGTCAATAAATAGTTATTTTAAAGATATGGTCAAAATTTGGAGTGATTAGAATAAAAATTGTTGGAGTTATGCTGTGCCGTTTTAAAAAATTGTGATTTGAGAAAAACAACTAAAGTTTTGAGATATACGCCATATACTAACATACTTTTGTTTGTAAATGCTTCTATACTTCACGGTTGAAATTATGAAAAGTGACTCATTGGACTAGTAAGAAGGACGAAGCGTGCAGGCATTGAAAATCCATAGGTGTATCAGTTTAGAAGGCAACAAGATATAGAAAATATGGAAAAAATATAATAAAACATAACATCTATTATTTTCAAAGATTTTATCAAGAAAACTTCAAAAATATTTTAGCAAAATTTTTTTAAATTTTAAGCGTTTTCTATAAAATGATGCCATCGCATAGGTTATGGCGTTTAGGACCAACAGACCGTTTGCTACAACAGGCACTTTGATCCATTTTAATTATTACTGTTTTAAAATTTCCCGGTTGTATTTTTTTAATTTATAAATTTATTATATCCACGGAATTAGCTAAATCAAGTACTATGTATGTCCGTTTACACCCTCTAAAAAAAGCATTTTCCCAATATAAGTGCAATAAACAGAGATAGAAGACAGATCGACATACAGTG
>NW_019418103.1:90517-92065 GCF_000390285.2 Anoplophora glabripennis | reverse complement strand
GACTTTGAAAATGAAATATATTTCTCTTTATTGATGGGAAGTAAAGTAATGTTTCCGGTTTTTGCTAAATCTCTAATCAAAAAATGTGAATCATAACCAGTTATGTTATGAAATACTATAGACACAACAAAAGAATTTTTATAATTTAGATTGCAGCTTTCGTGTGCCGCTCCGCGATAGGTTCCAGTAAACTGACAGTGGTCTCTGACCTTTTTGGTACCCGTTTCAAAAGATTTCTCGCAAATGTGACAGTGTGTAGCAGAAAGAAATTGAAATGATTGTTCCTGCGAAATATTCATGGGTACTACGGTTTTCAGTTTATCTTCGATAACTTTGGATATGTTTTCCAGCTCCCGAGTAAACCATTCGATATAACCGAGGCTCCTATTGCTTGCGTAAAACGATAGAGAATCATCATAGGAACACTTAAAATAAAAACCTGCACTAATCGCGGCACTAATCACAATATAAAATGAAAGGTACTTTTTCCTTGTACCTATAGTTTTTAAAAGATAGAGATTTCTCATCCGGGAAGGTAATTTTACATTTATTAATTTTAGAGCAATCTTCAGTGTGACTATCTAACGCGGTTTCAGTACTAAAATAATTTAAACAAATATCACAAATATATTTAGCATGTGCTTTTTTACTTAATTGACTCGAAACTAACCGCGATAAATTTTTAATCAAACAAAAATGGTATTTAATTCCTACGTCTTCGCTGTTACTTTCCTCCTTCCGTTCATCGAAATAAATATCTTGAATTATTAAAAGATTAACGTGCCTCTCGAGTTTATTGTTGGTTAAACGAGCAGGTTCAACGTTATATTTATTCTTCCCGGTTAATTTTAATTGGTAAACGTTAACCGAAATGTTATTAAGTTTCTCAAATTTAGTAATCTGGGAGATTTGCATTGGAAAGTCGATGCCGTTCAAATTTAATACCTGCGAATAGTGCGGGTATGATGATGTTCTATCTGGGCGTTGTAGTCTATCAACTGGATAAAGTGCCGAAACAATAGACCAAGCGAAGCAAGCATCATCGTCATAATTTTTAACGTTAACACAAGCGTGCTTTTTAGCAATTACCTCGGGGAGCCTGATAAAGGAAGAGACCCCGTGACCCATTTCGAATTTGTTAATGTTAATTTCTAAACTGATAATTTTACGTAACGCCCAACCACTATCTTTTTCCTGGAACTCTTCTACTTTATTTAAAATTTTATCCGTAACGTTTTCAAAAAACCAAACTTTTAGATCTGTACCCAAATCTATTACAGCATTTTTTGTGTTAAAATATTTAAAATCTGAAATTGTTTCGTTTGAATTAGGCCTGGCTTTAATAAATTCTCCACAAAAAGCAGCATTAACCTTTATGGTTGGATAAACCTTAAGAATTCTAGATATTCTATTTTTAAATAGGAAAAATGCATCATTTAAGAAAGCTTTAATGTCAATATGTCGCTTATTTATTATTATCCCCGAACGAATACGTCCAGCGAATATCGACTGAAGGTCTTGCCACATAACCCGCCGACTGCGGTTATC
>NW_019418103.1:74257-84685 GCF_000390285.2 Anoplophora glabripennis | reverse complement strand
TGGGTGACGGGAGGCAAAGTCTATTCGAGTGCACGTTCGGACGCGCGGCCGGTGACAGATTTCTCCTGGAAGCGGTGTTATGCACAGCCAACTCCCTGGGTCTATCCGTCGGTACGGCTGGCACTTAACGTCTTCCGCTGGCGATGTTATGCACAGTCAACCAGCAGTTTCAGTCAAGGTACCCAGCAACGTTCGTCAAAACGAGGGCGATGTTATGCACAGTCAACCCGCCGCCAGACAACGCCGCTGCCGCACCACGTACTGTATACGACAGATGTCTCCTGAAAGCGGTGTTATGCACAGCCAACTTCCTGGGTCTATCTGTCACGGTTTGGCCAGCACCTAACGTCTTCCACTGGCGATGTTATGCACAGTCAACCAGCGGTTTCAGTTAATGTGCCCTAGCTACGTTCCTCAAAACGAAGGCGATGTTATGCACAGTCAACCTCCGCCTGATAACGCCGCCGCCGCACCGGACAGCACTTAGTTCAAAATAGAGTTCAAAACTCGGCAGGACTTATACCAATATCAGGACAAGTAAAGATCAGGAAATACAATTTGCTTACTTATTCCGGGTCGCTGCTCCTGGTGGCTAACTCCTTCGGTTCGGATGGCGGTCTCTGGGTCGGTGTCAGGTCCTCGGGGTGGTCCTCAGGGCTGGAGCTGGAGCTCTTCGAGTTCAGGATCTGAACTGCCTGTTTTCGTCCAGGCACGGTTGTTTTATTGCCACAATCCCCCCTTAACTGACCAGGAGTCTTGGTGGGATTATGCGCGCGGCACTCGTCAGAGTGGGGCAAACGGACGGTTCAGCTCGACTCGCGGACAATAATTACTCTCGCCAATTAAGTTAATTAACAAAAATAAATGGCGAAACTCTTACACAAAACTTAACATCTATACCGGTTCATTACAAATTTAAGTACAATTGTGTCATGTATTTAAAATTCTGGTAAACAAATCACAATTGTTACTCTGGCAAAGTGTTAAATGATATTTTTTCCATCAAAAATCAAAGCATTCAATATTACTCAATTTATCTCCTTTCCAAAATAAACCCCCTATAAACACTGAGGCTTCTAACTATTCCATCTATATGCATACACATGTTAATATAGCTGTGTCCCTTTAATTTCAATAGAGAATTCATTTTGTGCCAATTTATATAAAATAGCTGTTAGTTTCTTTAAACTTATTTCATGTTGCTAAATGAAAAAATATTTATCCAAAGTCATGCACGACAGTGGCTTAAATAAAGTAGCAAAAAACAATCATTGAAATTTCGTATTGATGGCCATCCATTTTACTAACCTTCACCAAAGGCATTTAACTAAACTTTCACTATAGTGTAGGGCCTCAACTCTTTTACCTATTTAATCAAATAATATTATTTTCAGCAATTTTTTAAAATATCTTGCCCTTTTCCATACTATACCGTGTACAGAGGGCAGTTTCACTCGGCTGACCTTATAGTACCTGTAACTAAAGGGAGATTAAATGATATGAATTATGTAACATAAATATTGGAAAAAAAATTGGATTCCAGTTCCTTTGATTTATTACTTCTCTCTTCTACCACTCTGCGTCGAAATAATTATAGTTCTTCTTACTTCTAAAGAAAACTATTAGAGACGATATGATGAGCCTGTTTAACAATAAATATATTAATACCAATGATTATTATTTTTGTACCTTGCCATTTATGAATCAAATATTAAAGTTATTTAAGGATGTTCTGTTATAATTAGTCTGTATAAATGTACCTTACTCTTTTTACTTTATTTTTTATACTATACTTATTTTTAATGCTAATTTTTATTACCTATATCTAACTAACTTCAGGAGTTCAAGGATCATTATACGGAAGAATGCGACTTATGTGAACAATTTCCTTTTTGACATTTTTAGTTGAACCCTTCTAAATTTCGTAGTTCACATCGCTTATTTTTCTTACTATATAATATGGGCCAAACCAACGTAATAAAAGTTTTTCCGATCGGCTTACTTTTCGTATTGGAGTAAAAAACTTTAACTTGGTCTCCTTCTTTGAAGAGTAGATGACGATGACGCTGATCGTATCTATCCTTATCTTCCCCTTGTCTTTTATAAATATTTTCTACCGCCATATTTCTTACAGCGAGAGCTTTTTCTCTAATTTGACAAGCATCTGCTGAATTTCCAGGTTCCATTAAATTTGCTTCTGTTGGTAGTATAGGATCTCTTCCATAAACTAACATAAATGGGGAGAATTTAGTAGTATCTTGGCGACATGTGTTATAGGCAAAAGTTACGTGCGGCAGATATTCATCCCAGTCCGTCTGTTATGTATTAGTATACTAGCTAGCATATCTGCTAGAGTTTTATTTAGTCTCTCAGTTAGTCCGTTACAGGCTGGATGATAAGCTGTTGTAAATTGACTTGTCCATGTATCTTAATAGTTCTTTGACTAATTCTGACCGGAATGTTTGACCTCGATCAATAAGTATATGCCTAGGGGCACCGTGACGTGTAATAATTTTTTCTAAGATAAATTTTGCCATCGGTCCTGCTTTTCCCGATGATAATGCCTCGGTTTCTGCCCATCCAGTTGCGTAATGAGTGGCTACCACTATAACCGTTTCACCATTTCTGCTTTTTCTAAAGGGCCCTAGAATATCAATTCCTACTTTGTCAAAAGGAATACCCACTTGTATAGGTTGCAACAATCCTGCTGGTTTTTTATTCGGTTGCCTCTTTCGGGCCTGACTATCTTTACATCCTTTGACATATTTTTCTACATCTTTTTGCAAGTTAGTCCAATAGTATCGGCTTTTTATCTTATGTAGCGTTTTAGCAATACCTAAATGTCCAGATAATGGTTCTGTGTGATGAGAAAATAGAATTTCTGCTGTTAATGTCTTAGGTAAAACTAGTAGCATATCTTGGCCTTCTGGATGCGGGTTTATTTTATATAAAACTTCATCTTTAATTCGAAAATTTTTTGCTCTTTTCGCCAAGCCTATTGGAATAGAAAGGTTAGATGGGTCTGACACAGCATCCATGATTTGTTTTAACTCTGTGTCCAATCTTTGTTCTTTTACTATATTAGTAGGTACAAGTAGGAATGTTGGTATGTCTTCTCTATCATAAACACTCTTCGGCTGTTAAATCGGATGTTGGATTCCGTGATAAACAATCAGCATCTTTATGCGCTACTCCATTTTTATGTACTATCGTATAATCGTATTCCGATAGCTTTAACGATCACCTTGCTAACTGTCATGTGGGGTCCTTCATTGATTTTAAAAAACATAACGCATGATGGTCTGTTACAATTTTTATCGGTCTGCCATAAATTAAATGTCTCAAATAACCTAACGTCCATATGCAACCAAGACCTTTTAATGTTGCAGAATAATTTTTCTCAGCCTTAGAAAGACTTCTACTAACATATGCGATAGGGTGTAGTTGTTGATCTTTTCCTTCTTGTAGTAATACTGCACCAATTCCTATGTGACTTGCATCGACCCGTAATTCGTATCCTTTATTGGGGTTGAAATGTTGAAGTACTGACACTGACACTAATTTTTTTTTTAGAGTTTCGAAAGCATTTATTTGGGCATTGCCCCATAAAAACTCTGTATTTTTCTTTGTTGCCTCGTGAAGTGGTCGAGCTATAATAGAGAAATTTTTTATGAACTTTCTGTAATAGTTACAAAGTCCAATAAAACTGAATTTTTTACATTTTTCAGTACTGGAAAGTTCTTTATTGTTATTAATTTTTCTTCGTCTGGTTCAATGCCATCACTACTTACAATGTGGCCCAAAATTTTAACTCTCGTTTTTACATACACGAACTTACTAGGTTTTAGAGTTAGACCAGCCTCTCGTAATCTTAGAAATACTTTAGTTAGTTTTTCTAGATGTTCCTCGTGAGTTTTGGAAAAAACTATAATATCATTCAGATATATTAATACGTCCTTCCACTTCATTTCTCTAAAAACCTTATCAGCCAATTCTTGGAATGTGACTGGTACGTTGCACAACCCAAAACTTAACACATTAAACTCATATAAACCATGACCCTGTACTATAAAAGCAGTATAAAGTTTTGATCCTTCTTCTATTTTAGTAAAATATTTGGCATTTCCTAGATATTTTAAAATATCGTCCATATTAGGTATACGGTAGACTGACTTTTTTGTCACACTATTTAATTTTCTGTAGTTAACACAAAAAAGTGTTTCCCCATTCATTTTCTTTACTAGTACTACAGGACTAGACCAGGGAGAGTGACATGGCTGAATTATATTACTGTCCAACATTTCTTTAATTTTTTGTGAAACTCTATACGGACGACTTTTAATTAGTTCCGCATCGCCTACATCTATTTTATGTTCTGCCAAATCGGTGAAACCCATATGTTTTGTAGATTTTGAAAATATGTCAGCAAATTCCTCCAATAAATTACTTAATTTTTGTTTAAAATGTCCGTTTTCTATATGATTTATGTTGTGGTCTTCAAGAGTAACGACTTCATCAGATATTTCTGAATATAGTGTTATTACCGTTCGTTCTTCTTCACTTTTATTTGGTTTTAAAAATCCTAATGTTGATTTTTTTATTAATTTTACTGGGTTGTGGCCTATATTTTAAAGTTTTAGCCTACCTTTTTGGTCACAAAAATTAACTTCATTTAAACTAATAAGGGCTCGAGGGATAAAAAACTCTTCTTTTTCTACGAAATACCATTTTTTTAGACTTGTTATCTACGGGTGCTGCCAATGTTAAATTAATATTATACTCTTTTTTGGGATACAGTACACAGTCTTTTTGCACCATTACTTTTTATCTCTTTATCCCTTAATGGCAGTTCTATTTGATTCTCTGCACTGTCCCTAATCCTAGTGCTTTCTAATTCATTGTTATGTATAAGAGGGTTTTCAGAATATTTCTACGTCCTTAAATACACAATATAACATATAATATTTTTTACCGTAGTCCATGAGTTTATCTAGACTACATTAGTGGACTGAAAAACGGGGAAAAAGTCGCTTCCTTCCCGATTTTTTTTGTTTTAAACCTACGAATTTTAGTGCAACTTTAATCACCAGTGCGTGAACGAACTGAATACGTTACAGTTTATTTCTACATACGCACTTTTTGTCTTTTTTATTTGCTTCTAGTTAACGAAATAGTAACTCGTTCAACTAATTAGTTCTTTAAATCATTCTCGTACTCAAGGAACAGTCAAAAGTGAACTTTAATCAACATTCTACGTACATTTCAACAAACAGATACATTCTCTACATCAACTACGATATCCAGCATCTTTACAAACCTACAAATCAAATAGTCTTCGTTAAATTCATTACCACATTACCACGTACAACATACGAATATTCTACGAAAGTGCTACGTCACGCTCTCATGTAAATAGCGTCCTTCTTCTTTCTCTGAAATTTGAGAATCAGTGTGTTAAAGCCATAAATACAGTGTTTCATTCCTACAATCCTTGTTGTCCTTTCCTAAGTGAAGTGAAGTGCAAAAACTTGGATTACACGAAACGTTGCTGTATTATGAGCTACCAGATTCAACCCGAGATCAGAGACCAGCCTATAAGATAAGCCGACACAAGGTAAGTGGCTTTACTTGTCAGTTTTTCTTGTCAATTTTCTTGTATCACTTTACCGTATTTTCATATTTTGTGTCCCACATATTCGTTCTAAGCACACATTATTTTGATATCCAAGATATCATGGCGCCCTGGCATTTACAAACATGCCCTGACATTCATAAACATTCACAAACATCCATAAACATTTCAATTATTACATTTATAACAACTTTCATGAACCTTTTTTACGTTTTACATTGATATTTTGAATTTCACCTAACTTTAACGTTAACTTACATTTTTTCAACTTATATCTACTTTTTTGACAAAGAATAGCTAGAATGTACTAATTTAGTCATTTTTTCTTGATTTGAGATAAATTTAGAGATAGAGTTTCAAGCTAGCCGAGGCAGGGAAAACCCTAAGTATTAACAACCGGCGCTTTTAGGGAGTATATATTAGTAGGTTATTATAGCTGGTGCTGAGACTCCCCCCTCCACTTTCGATTTAGGGATGACCTTGGATGACGTCTTCCGTGACCCGGATGATATTGATAGAGGTCACGGTGACCTTCGTTTAACCTCTACATATTGGAGGATCCATATGACATTGAATGACTTTCAAGTGACGTCATGGCAGGTGGTGACCTTCATTTGACCCCTGCAGAGTTAAATAGTATTGACAATTATTGTATTAATCACCTTGACTGATCTCTGTAATTACTGTACATGGAAAGTGCATTACATTGGGTTGATATTGATGTGACGTATTCGATTGTTTGTGAAGGGGATTTTCTGTGACATCATCCGTGACCCAGAATAATTGATAGAGGTCTCGGTGACCTTCATTTGACCCCTGCAGAGTTAATTAGTATTGACAATTATTGTATCAATCACCTTGACGGACCTCTGTAATTACCGTACATGGAAGTGCATTACATTGGGTTGATATTGATGTGGCGTATTCGATTGTTTGTGAAGGGGGCTTTCTGTGACATCATCCGTGACCCAGATGACATTGATAGAGGTCATGGTGACCTTCGTTTGACCTCTACATATTGGAGGATCCATATGACATTGAATGATTTTCAAGTGACGTCATGGCAGGTGGTGACCTTCGTTTGACCCCCGCCAAGTTAAATAGTACTGACAATTATTGTATCAATCACCTTGAATGACCTCTGTAATTGCCATACATGGAAGTGCATTTCATTGGGGTGACGTTAGTATTGATTCTGCGAACAAAATTCTTTGTTATAATTCAATTCTTCAATACTAAACCGCACTGAATAATATGAAATGATACTTTAAAATTAAACAGACCTGTTACAAACACCGAAAATAACAGTGAAATTCATAATTAAAACGTTGCTAAGTTACAATAAGTTGCATCTTAAATATATCAATATCATACAAGTATGCAGTACATTTACAATGGGTGGATTTGTTCCTATACAATTTCTGCATCGCATACTAATCCACTTACTGCTTTATATAGTTTATGCTTTCTGTCACAAAGCATATATGTAGTTTATGAAAAAATTTTATTCAGACATAAAAAAAGTCCGTGCATGAGGTAATTGGTGCTCCAACTATCGCGGCTGATATGCAACAAATAGGTATGTGTGCTTACAAATGTGGAAAAGCGCAAAGAATATCAGTGGTGTGAGTGAAAAGGTACTTCTGGCATACTTTTTTGTACACTATGGTCTGCGCACAGACCCACAAAAAAAAAGTTGAAAATACCAGAGACTAGACTCACCTATCCTTATGTATTTTGAGGTGCTGAAACCGAATCCGGAGTCAGAATTGCTCCATCACCCTCCAGTTTTTTTAAATCGCGAAAAACTACCCCAAAAACACGGAAAATCTTTAAATTTCGCGATTTAAAAAAAACTGGAGGGTGATGGAGCAATTTTGACTCCGGATTCGGTTTCAGCACGTCAAAATACATAAGGATAGGTGGGTCTAGTCTCTGGTGTTTTCACCTTTTTTTTTTGTGGGTCTGTGTAATTGTAGGTGAACACGATGATCATCGACGACATCTGTGGTAATATACAATTACCACAAGAAATATCTGCCTCGCGTTCAGGACCACGAGACTATGTCTCTTTATCATGGTGGCAAACATCTCTACGTTTGAGAGAGTACAGGAAGACCCATGATAATGATACTTTAGTTTTAGTATCATGACAAATGCCCAACGGAAATAATTACGTAGCCTTATACCAAGAAGCTCTTACGCTAAATTCTAGTCACATGCTGTCGGCGATTTACTGCAACTAATCCTCGTGTTAAAATGAGATGAAGTATTATTTGGTGGTACTGACACCTAGCGAGTCTACCCTAAACTGCGAGAGAAATGCCGCTACCTACTCTTGTGTGAAAACTTTACAAAATTTAGCAGCACATAATAGCCGATATACAGAATCAAAAAATTCATGAAGATATTCATTAATTTATGGATAATATCAAGACAGGGACTTTTGCCACCACGGAAGGGGATGGTAAAACCAATATTTTTTTTATAAGATATTTATTAACAAATAACTATTTTAAAATTTAATGAAACGTATTTTAGATGTTGCAAGTTTTATTAGTTTAGTAGCAACATAAACGCATTTTTAATTTGAAAATCGAAGTCAAATAAAGTATCAAATCTTATGCGTTCCCTAGTTAATTAAGCAAATCTCACCTATTCTTTGCGTAATCGAAGGTTGGTGGAGACGGTCATTAGTCAACTGGAACAATTTTCTCAAATTTTTACTTCATTATGCAGTTGTGACAGTTTTTATTCAGTCGTAGCCATTACAATACTCACTGTTCTAGTGTATCATATCCCTTTATTATTATTATCTAATCAATGGAAAATATAAAATATTAATTTAACAGAATATTATTTACAAAAAGGATCTGAATATTAATTTATACATATAAATACATTAGTTACCAACATAGTACGTCTACAAGTCAAGAGTTACTTTTTCTATCCAAAATTGAGATAGTAGTAAGATTTTTTCAGGTGGGATGACTACCACATAAATAGAATTTTAGTAGGTATTTTTCATAAAAAAATAATAACTGCTAATTATTGTCCTATCTATCTATCTATTTTCGATATTTTCAAATTTTATTGATATAGTATATTAGTATATAATACTATTAAGTATATTATAATATACAAGGTGTAACCTTTAAGTATACGTTAAAATATTTAAGTGGGGTATTTCTGTGTTAATTGTAAAAAAAAAAGTTTATATAAACCTGTGTTCGGAATTGCTTCGTTTCTGAAATACAGGGTGTTGAAATTAAAATTAAACAAAATCATTACAACAGCTGCTGAAAGTGGCTACCTCCGACATTAATACAAGCTTCTGCCCTCCACACCAAAGAATCCCGTACCCGTTGGAAAATACCAGAAAAATAAAATAAATTAATAATAAATATATTTCTCAACTACTTCATTTAACGCCTAAGGGACTCAGCAAATTGCATCTTTGCAGAAATTTGCAAATTTCTCGAATACTGTGGCTTCTAGCGTTGTTAAGGAAGTGCCATTTTGCTTAAAAAAGTGTAGAGATATGGTTTATTCACAAAAAATCGCATAAGTCTTCTGTCAAAAAAGTTATGGCAAATTAACAATGCTCTAAGTATTGCACAAAAATTAATAATACCAAATTATGATTTCTCTCCTCAAAAAACCCCCGGTTGCCAAATTTTATGTGAAAAATAAAATTTTAATTTCAACACCGTGTCTCAGAAACGAAGCATTTCCGGACAAAGGTTTATATACACTTTTTTCTTAGAATTAACTCAGGAATATCCCCACTTAAATATTTTAACGTACTTAGGTTACACCCTATATAGTATATTAATTTCGAGTAATTTGAATGAGTCCTGAAGGTGGCGCCACTTACGTGTTACTTGTGTAATCTCGACAGCGAATGGTTAAGGATCCACTAGACTCTACAGAAGAGCGTCCTCTGAAAAAAGGGCCCTAGCCGGCGTGACCTATCCAAGACAGGAAGGGTCCCGCGAATTGATCGGACTTCGGCCGCTTCAGTGGACCCGGTCCGGGAAGACGGGGAAAGGGCCTGTATCGCTCGACCCCGCTCCGTCCGAGGTCATAAATCCTACCAAGGTTATTGGTACGCAGAAGACCGTGCTTGCGTGGGGTATAGGAGTTACCGTGATCACTGATCAACAAAGCGGTTCAGCAAACGTCCACTGCATGAAGTCGGTATGTGATGACATGTGACTCCTGCAATTATTTTTAATGCGGATAAACTCGGGCGCATATTTTTGGTAATCGGTACTCTGTGTACGTGCTATTCCCGATACATTGTAATTGAAACAATTTTGTCTCTTCTAATTTCATTTCTCGTGATCAATTAACTCCCCTCTAAATCGCTTTCAAATCAGGTAGTAGTGATGATATCGGTACTGCCCAGTTATTTATGGTATCATTGGCATCCGCGCCATTATTCCATGGCTAGAAATTGGCCTCAATGATTTGGGATCGAGGGGGATTATCCCTCTTTATCCTGCCTCATCTCGTATAGGCCTGGACAGCCTTCGTAGGTGGGCCCCATCCGTCGTCTACCCCGACCGCAAATGCGGCCGGTGTAGGCGCTTTGTGGGACCTCCTTTTGTCCTGGCTGGGCCCCGCCGGCTAGGGCCCTTTCTTCTGGCGCTCTTCTTGCTTCGCCGGCTCGTCTGTGTAAACCCCGGGGGTAGTGTCATGTTTATGTGTGGTATGGTTGGGTAGGGTAGTGCGGCTATGCAGCCTGGGATGCGCTTTGCTAAGGTGGCCCTTAGGCTAGCGCGGGAGGGGAG
>NW_019418103.1:48416-70240 GCF_000390285.2 Anoplophora glabripennis | reverse complement strand
GTGTGTGTGTGTGTGTGCGTGTGTGTGTGTGTGTGGGTGTGGGTGTGGGTGGGTGGGTGTGTAAGTGTTAGTCGTGTGGGGATGCCCCCTTACGGGGGCGTACGTGTCTTTTGGTGTATTAGTCTGTCTGGTATATTGTTTGTCGGGGGTCGCAATTTTAAAGAAATGTATTCAAAAATAATGCAAATAACTGATAAATAAAGTAAAAACTTACCTGGGCATAACCCCGGCACAGATACCTGTAACAAAGGTGCCGACGGCCTCTATGCTTAAGCCGGGGATTAGGTTGGTGGTTAAGAGGAAAGAAAGGGATTCTTTCCAGGTAGCCTTGATAAAGGCAGGTAGATCTTGCTCGTTGCAATGCACTTCACTTCACAATAAACACGTCCGCTCAGTTCGGCCGCTCGCTCGAGAATGATTGGCATCCGGTGTTTCTTTAAAAAGTTCTTGTTACCCATTCATTGTACATATCGTTACGTAGTTGCCATGTACATACATACCTATCTACACCACATACCTAAAGAAATATAAGCGCAAGAGAGACGTCGGATGTCTCTCAAAGTGCAACATAGGAGGCTGCCATTTTTATCTCCTCATTGCCAACTCAAAATTTATTTAGTGTAGAAACACTAAACTACCCGAAAATTTTGTGGGCAGCAAATACAAATGTAAGATATGTATTTATCAAACTTGGAATTTTAGTTTAAAACTATTTAAGAACTGAAATCGGAGTGTAAATATGTGTCAACTAAGCAAAATCAAAACGATCCCAACAAATTAACATAGTTTTTGACCATATAATGCTTTCATCCCATTCCAAGCCATTGACGAAATCTTTTATTATTTTTAAGAAATCTATAGAAAAAACACAACTTCAATATAAAAAGCAAACAAAAAATATAAGAATGTGAAACATACCGGTGAAAAGTAACTTCTGAATTTGCGGGTAAAAATCGTTTATTATTTTTGCAGCTTCTAACAAAACACGACATTTTTTTCATTCAGGAAATATAAAAATTAAAAGTCAATAACACTAAATTAACATAAAAACAACATTATTATCTTGTTTAAATTGGAAAATCGCGAAAATAATAACCTCAAAAGTAATTCAATAAACAATAGAACATATACAAAACAACTTCACGTCACTTTAAATTTAGAAGATGAAGAGAGTAGATAAAAATGGCCGTCTTTTCTATCCCCTTTTATTGCATGCTCCGTGTGACTGCGCAGTCGTAGAAAAGTAGTATATTTCTTTAGGTATGTGATCTACACTAGTCGGTGGCGTTCGGTTACTCTCTTGGCGAAGAATAATAATAACCATACGAGGTTATAGTTCTTCCGATATGAATTGAAACTGACCAGCTGCGACACCAGCTATTTTCCCAGTAAAGTATCTTGAAGTGTGAGACGCGACGCCGACCGCCGACACCTGCGTTGGATATTTTTGTCCTACATCTTTTTTGTTTTTACATGTGCCGTCTTTTTTGGCGAGATTCAACTGACATCGTAAGAACTATACTTGCGCTGCGTTTCTAGGGAGGGTTAGAGCGAACCGCGTGATGTAAATAATAAATTTATATTACTGTGATGGGTAATAAATCAAACGCACAGCACTAAGCTTCGACAACGACTAACTTTATTAAAACTGCAGTGTGTATGCTCAACAGAAAGTAGTTGGGGGGGTCGACCAATAGATGGCGCTAGTCGCCACTAAACTATAATTTTTGATACATTTCAACACCGCCACTTATCAAAAATGCACTATAATCCTAAGTCTGATACAAATTTAGAATGTTTAACATTCTTCAACCCTTTTGTCAAAACATCAGCCAACATTTCGTCAGTACACAAGTATTTGATATCGATAACTTTATTCTGCAAAGCTTCTCTAACGAAATGATGTCTGATATCAATGTGCTTTGACTTTTCGTGGAAGATTGGATTACTACACAATTTTTGAGCTCCTTGATTATCGTTAAACAGTTCAATGCAATCCAAACTTCCATTTATTTCACTCATCAAATTTCGCAAATAAACAGCCTCTTTAGAGGCTTCACTTAGGGCAACATATTCTGCCTCCGTGCTCGAGAGTGCAACTGTTTTTTGTTTACAGCTTCTCCAAGAAACAGCGCCTCCAGAAAGCTTGAAAATAAAACCGGTATAGGATTTCCGATCAGTTTTATCGGAACCCCAATCGGCATCTACATAGCCTTCTAAATGTAAAATCTGATCGTCCCCTCTAAATGTGAGGCGATGATTTTTTGTGCCTTTTAAATACCCGAGCACTCTTTTTGCGCACTTCCAGTGGTATTCTGTGTGATGATTGTTGAATTGGCTCAAGAAACTCGCACTGTACGCAATATCTGGACGTGTCAGGACCCGTATCATTTAAAAAGCTTTCATTGAAATCAAAATTATCAATTGGTGTACTGACACTGTTACAATTTTACATGTTGAATCTTTCAAGTAAATTATCGATATATTCACTCTGGTCTAACAAGGAGAAGGTAAGGTAGTCGGATTATTGTAATTTTAGATATTTATGGTACGTGGAGTTTGGACCTTGAATAAGAATTTGTCGAAGTAGTTCGACGCAACGTTCATAAATTACCGAGATAATCGATTTTGAAGTTTTACCTGACAGCTAAATCCACTAGATGTGACACATTCTTCAACTGGGAGCGTGGCCTAATTGGGAGAATGCGAGACGTGCATTTCTTTATTTAACTAATGCGAGACGTGCATTTCTTTATTTACAGCTACATGGAAGTGCAGTCAGTAATGTGCAACTTGGAATTAATTGCTTACACATTTATACTTATTAATTTACTTGTGGGTAGAATACACCGTATACTGCGAGTGCACAAATAATCTCCAGCACCGTCGTCGGCTCCTAGGTTTTAATTGTTATAAAGAACTTGAAAAGGAATACGGTGGCCCCGTATCGCAAAAAAAAAAAACACCTATCCTGGTATACTGGGATTTCGCTGCATATATGTTATGATATACCTAATTAAGTTTTCCTATTCCTAGCAGTACTGTTTAAGTTTGGTTGTTATAAGATTTTAATTTGTTACTTATTTGATACTTATTTGTTCCGACAATGGTACAACCTTGATCGTGGTCGTGTGCAGACAAGGGACGGATGCACCTACTTTTTTTTTTGTGGTTCAGGTGCACCTACCCCGATTTTACTATGTGCACCAAACACAGACCACCCAGACTGGCTTATAGAGCGACTTTGGTGAAAACACTTCGGAGCCTAATTTGGAGCCCAGCGCTCAGTCGTGTCCTAGCGTTTGACGTGTACGCATCGCTGTGATTTCGATAATTAGACGTTTTATCATAGGCAATTGTATTGTAAAACATTGTATAAATAGAAGTGATCGAGTTGGTGCAGAGAGACGAAAAGTTTCCTTCTTTAGGTAAGTAAAAAAAAAGGAATATATAAAAGGTAATTATTTACGTCATTTTTCGGTGACGTCACAAGTTTCCAGGGTTAGCTTTATAATTTTGTTCGCCCACATAGTGTAGTGATTAACGTGATATTGTTATTATAAAATATTAATGAATTACTGTAAAATATTTTTAGTAATTATTTACTTTATGCGAGTCTCAAGTTTTTATGAAATTTTACCAATTCCCGTCATTTCGAGATAGCTGAAAATTAATAAAATATTTTTTTCAATTGAAAAAATCGCAAACAAAACTAATTTCAAATTCATGTTCAGTACCCTGGAAAAGGAAAGTTGGCAAAATGTGATTAGAAAAAATCAGTTTTGTGACAAAAAAAATAATTAGCAAGTACATTATAGTACATATTGGCGGTTTCGTAATAATAACAAGTTCTCTAATAAAGCCAATAAAATGTGAAGACTGTAAATAGTTTAATGTCAAATACACAGTATTCGTAGTCAATTAATTTTTATTAAAGATCGTGGTTGTTTAAGGTATCCATCTCGAGATGTCGTAGTAATATGCCAAGAAACAGAAAAATTAATAAATTTTTTTAATAATGATGAAAGCAGAACACCTAGACTACAGAAAAATAAAATTGTTTATCATGTATTAAAAAACATTCTGAATGCGAACATATTTGAAAATTTGCATTAACATCAATTTGATAATTTGCCTAACAATTGTAATAAATCATTTAATATAACTTGTAAGGGCTGAATGTGCAAAGTATATCGATGTACGAATAAATCATGAAGTCAAATTATTTAATTCGGTAAAATCTACGAAAAGGCAAATATTAAATAAATTAATATTATTTAGAGGACAAATATATTTAAATTATTTTGTAGTTTTATTTAATATGACACTAAAATATACTATTTTCTGAATTACAATTTTAAAATTGAATATTTGTCATAAGATGCAATATAATGTGTAATATGTAATAAAAATATTCTTAATCCGGATCTTTTTAAAGATGCTCGCGATCAGATTGCCTTCCACACTCCACTTCCCCGGATTTTGCATTCACTGGTACCCGTGCATTGGAATTAGATACGGCCAGTCTAGGTGGTCTGTGGCACCAAACTCTCTGACCAAACTATGTTCAACAGGTGCGCGGTGTTGAAATGTATCAAAAATTATAGTTCAGTGGCGACTAGCGCCATCTATTGGTCGACCCCCCAACTACTTTCTGTTGAGCATACACACTGCAGTTTTAATAAAGTTAGTCGTTGTCGAAGCTTAGTGCTGTGTGTTTGATTTATTACCCATCACAGTAATATAAATATATTATTTACATCAGGTTATGGGCCCAGAATAGCCCCAGCGTGACAGTGATTAATCGGGTAAATCGCAGAAATAGTAGTTAGTAGTGTAGACATGGCTGTGAACTACCTAAATAACGTACCCAAACTGATAGGTAGAGAAAACTACGAGGCTTGGGCGTTCGCGATAGAAAATGTGTTTGTGTTGGACGGTTTGTCTAAATGCTTAGATGAAGGCAAAGAAACTGATACGGATAAGCTAAGTAAGGCCAAACCAAGCTTGTACTGTCCGTGGACTCATCAATCTATGTCCATGTCCGCGATGCTGATACCGCTGTGGACTTGTGGAACACGCTGAAAAACCTGTACGCCGAGAAAGGCTTTACAAGGAAAATAGGCCTCCTTCGCACTTTGATATCCCTCAAACTAGAAGATAGTGAATCTATGCAGACCTGCATTAATCAGATGACCGAAGTGGCCCAAAAACTGAAAAGAAGTGGATTCGATATTAGTGACGAGTGGGTAGGATCTCTCCTTTTGGCGAGATTACCTGAACGGTTTTACCCCATGATCATGGCTATCGAGCACAGTGGGATTCCTATAACGACAGATGCCATCAAGACAAAGTTGATTGGCATGCAGGTAGATGGCGCTAGCATAGACAATGCAGGCGGCGCTTTTGCTGGGAAAGGGTTTAAAAAGGGGCCGAAAGATGGCAGCATAAAGACGAATCATGACAAAAATGTCAAGAAAAATTTCAACGTAACCTGCTACCATTGCAAAGAAGTTGGCCACCATGGCTGTGCAACCAGCATTGCCAGATTCGCAACAGGGAGGGGATAGAGCTTGTCTAGACACACGAAGAACGGGGTGAGGAAACGGAAGTAACTTTAAGTTTGTTACGTTTGTTGCAAGTTTTTTCACTATGTAAAATCTAGTGTCTTTAAATTTTTTACTAACTTTTCCACACTGAAATTCACGACTCACGTTTGTTTAGCATGACGTTTTTCTTGATTATATTATGTATTTGTAGTAAGTATGTGAAAAATATTGGAAGTTTTGGCAAAAAGGTAAGTAAATATTAAATTGAGCAAGTTTTCATATTAAATATAGAGAAAAGTGTTATGTTTGTATACACACAAAAGGAAAATGTTTATTATTTATTTATGATGTCTAAACATTCATATTCTTAAAAGATTGTTTTTTATCCGTCAACTTTCCATTTTGTTTGTGTGTTTAGAAAACAGGTTTAACAGAAAATATAAAGTTTGTGAATAGAATTGCTAATAAATACTGTTTTATAAATTTTGCAGTTTCTATTTTAATTTTATTTAAACGAGTAAAATACGATTTTACCATTATAAATCGTAATATCGTATATATTTTTAAATATTAAAAGGAAGTAATATTAGGGTCGTATGACACTATGCTAAAGTTAGAACTAATTTCAGTAATCAACTAAGAACTTTTTAATCTTACAAGATTAAAAAGTTCGTAGTTAATTACTGAAATTATAATTTTAGCATAGTGTCATACGACCCTTAGAATGTATTTTCAAAAGCCCGTGCAAATTGGCATCTGTTTTACCTGCGGTAGATTATAAAGTAATCATCATTATCGTCTCGGCTATCTTTAGTTCCATTTTTTTGGGTGGCCAGACACAGTGAGGGAGCCAGTTGTTGTCCTTTAATGTCAGTGGTGTTTCGATTTTGGTATTATGAAAACGACCTTGTTGTATTATATGTTTTGTGTTGGCCACTATTAAAACAAATGTCCATCTTTAAAAAAGGAATTTGAAAACTTCAAAAATTCGCAGAGAAAAAGTGGCGAGAAGAGCGCGTTTAGTGCAGTATTTTTTAACAGAAAATTTGACAGCACGGATTGGTACATTGACTCCGGCGCCAGTGGCTACCTAACATATAGAAAAGATTGGTTAAAAAATGTTACAAATGACATAAAACTGTCCGAAATAACAGTGGTGAACAATGAAGTAATTCCAGTAGATTGTGCAAGCGAAGTAGACATTACTACAATAGTCAACGATAACAATCATGATGTGGTAATCCGTAATGTGTATTATGTGCCAAAACTAACTACTAACCTGTTGTCCGTAGGCCAGTTGATTAAGAAAGGAAACAAAGTTGTTTTCGATGAAGAAGGATGTGAAATTTACAATATTCATGGTGTATTGGTCGCTAAGGCGGACCGTATTGATAACGTTTATAAACTAAACTTCAAAAAACCAGTACCAAGGTCATTTATGGTTAATTCCAGTATAACAAGTGATGTGTGGCACAGACGTTTTGGGCACATTAATTACAGACACCTTAATGTGATGAAAAATGGTGCGGATCAGGGTCTTGATTACAAAGGACAACCCAAAGGTTGATGAGCCTTGCAAGGTGTGCTGTGAAGGTAAACAAGCGAGACTACCTTTTAAACACAAGGGAACTAGGGCCACAAAATTATTAGAAATAGTACACGGAGATTTGTGCGGCCCGATGGAAACGGCATCAATAGGCGGTTCCAAATACTTCTTAGTACTTGAGGCTGATTTGAGCAAAATGGTGTTTGTTGATTTCTTGAAAACCAAAGATCAGACCCTAGAAAAGTTTAAGGAATTTAAATGCCTTGTGGAAAACCAAACAGGACAGACCATAAAAACTTTTAGGTCAGATAATGGTGGAGTTTTGTAGTTTTGATTTTGAGAATTTTTTAAAACAAAATGGCATTGTACATCAAAAAACAAACCAAACGGCATATCTGAGCGAATGAACCACATGCTGGTTGAAAAAGCTCGCTGTTTGTTATTTGAAGCTGAATTTTCAAAAGAATTCTAGGCAGAAGCAATAAACACGGCTGCATATCTATGAAACCGTTCTGTAGTAACAGGTCTTGAGGACAAAACCCCATATGAAATATGGTATGGTAGAAAACCCGATGTCAGTAATGTGAAGTGCTTTGGGAGTGAAGTTATGGTCCAAGCACAAAAGACAAAAATTTGACAAGCTGAAAAAATGTTTCTGGTAGGTTACGGAACAAATGTTAAGGGTTACAGACTGTACGATCTCATAAAAAAGGAAGTCATCACTAGCTGAGACATAGTTGTGTGAAAAATTAAAAATACCCTGTAAAGAAAATCCAACCGTGAAAGAAAACCCAAGAAGTACGATGACTACATGACCTTTCAATGCCAACGAAATGAAACCAATTTGCAAGAAGTCCCTGTAGACGTACGACATGCTCTCTCCCGACCTGATGCAGACTGCTGGCGGCGAGCCATGGAGAAAGAAATGATGTCCTTCAAAGAAAATGATGCGTGGGACTTAGTTGACCTTCCCGAAAGTGGTACAGTGGTGGAGTGCAAGTGGGTATTTAAAATAAGGTTTAATTATGAGAATAAAGTGTTATCGTGCGCGACTCGTGGCAAAAGGCTATACCCAAAAGGCGGGTATTGATTACGATGAAACATTTGCACCAGTGATAAGGTATTCCAGTTTATGTTTACTTCTAGCATTTTCTGTAAAACTAGACCTAGATGTGAAACACTTGGACGTGAAGACTGCTTTTCTAACTGTTTTGATGTCATCACGAGCCTGGTATCAAAAAGTAGATGAAGTTTTAATTGGCCTCGGTTTCATAAAATCTGATTACGAATCTTGCTTGTATATAAAAAGAAATAGTAAGTCCTTGATAAACATTGCACTTTATGTCGATGATTTTATAGTTTTTTCAAACGATAAGGACGAAACAGATTTTTTGAAAGACAAACTAAACTCTAATTTCAAGATAAAGGATTTAGGTGAATTAACACTTTGTTTAGGCATGAGAATTCACAGAAATAAAAATGTCCTTAGCTTACAAGGAGAAGGTAAGGTAGTCGGATTTTTGTAATTTTTGATATTTATGGTACGTGTAGTTTGGACCTTGAATAAGAATTTTTCGAAGTAGTTCGGCGCAACGTTCATAAATTACCGAGATAATCGATTTTGAAGTTTTACCTGTCAGCTAAATCCACTAGATGCGACACATTCTTGAACTGGGAGCGTGGCCTAATTGGTAGCGTTCAGGACTGACAGTTACGAGATCGCTGGTTCGAGTCCGTTGCGTGACGTTTTTTTTTTTTTAAAACGCACCATATGGTTTTTTATAATTTTTTTCATCTCAAAAATTATGAACAAACGAAATATTATAATAAATACATATGTATATGTAGGAATATTCTTCAAATATTTCATTAAAATGCACAATTGGTTGATAAACAATATTTATTATGAATTAACAATAAAGTTTCTTAAAAAAAAAAAACAAACGAGGTCAGGTAGGTTTTTTATTTTATTTTTAGTATCTGACATTTTACGCAGTGTGGCATAATCCATAATGATAGTTATCATAGAAAAATGGGAAGCAGAAATTTTTTAAGCATCTAGCATGTCGTGTAAATGTTATGTTTTTACAGGAGCATTTTATTTTCAAAATATCGACGTCGAGGCAAATTTCGTTAACATTTTGAAAGATTGTTCTTTCATCACACAGTTTCGATGCTTCTCTACCCTTTGTGGAATTTACCGAAACTTTTTATGCCCGAGCAGGTGTGTTCTGTAAGCGGTTTTTTTAAACACGGTGGACGACCCACACAACCTAGCTCAAAATGTTAATTAAACACTTGAAGAATATTCCTACATACAGTTATCATAATATTTCGTTTGTTCATAATTTTCGAGATCAGAAAAAAAAAGAAAGGAAGCTAGATGCTTAAAAAATTTCTGCTTCCCATTTTTTTTATGATAACTACTATTCTGGCTCGTGCCACACTGCGTGTCAAATAGTAACATAAATATAAAATAAAAGAACATCCTACCTGACCTCGTTTGTTTTTTTTAATGAAATCTTATTGTTAGTTCATAATAAATATTGTTTATCAACCAATTGTGCTTTTTAATGAAATATTTGAATATTCCTACATATACATAAGTATTTATCATAATATTTCGTTTGTTCATAATTTTCGAGATCAGAAAAAAAAAGAAAGGAAGCTAGATGCTTAAAAAATTTCTGCTTCCCATTTTTTTTATGATAACTACTATTCTGGCTCGTGCCACACTGCGTGTCAAATAGTAACATAAATATAAAATAAAAGAACATCCTACCTGACCTCGTTTGTTTTTTTTAATGAAATCTTATTGTTAGTTCATAATAAATATTGTTTATCAACCAATTGTGCTTTTTAATGAAATATTTGAATATTCCTACATATACATAAGTATTTATCATAATATTTCGTTTGTTCATAATTTTCGAGATCAGAAAAAAAAAGAAAGGAAGCTAGATGCTTAAAAAATTTCTGCTTCCCATTTTTTTTATGATAACTACTATTCTGGCTCGTGCCACACTGCGTGTCAAATAGTAACATAAATATAAAATAAAAGAACATCCTACCTGACCTCGTTTGTTTTTTTTAATGAAATCTTATTGTTAGTTCATAATAAATATTGTTTATCAACCAATTGTGCTTTTTAATGAAATATTTGAATATTCCTACATATACATAAGTATTTATCATAATATTTCGTTTGTTCATAATTTTCGAGATCAGAAAAAAAAAGAAAGGAAGCTAGATGCTTAAAAAATTTCTGCTTCCCATTTTTTTTATGATAACTACTATTCTGGCTCGTGCCACACTGCGTGTCAAATAGTAACATAAATATAAAATAAAAGAACATCCTACCTGACCTCGTTTGTTTTTTTTAATGAAATCTTATTGTTAGTTCATAATAAATATTGTTTATCAACCAATTGTGCTTTTTAATGAAATATTTGAATATTCCTACATATACATAAGTATTTATTATAATATTTCGTTTGTTCATAATTTTTGAGATGAAAAAAATTATAAAAAACCATATGGTGCGTTTTAAAAAAAAAAAAACGTCACGCAACGGACTCGAACCAGCGATCTCGTAACTGTCAGTCCTGAACGCTACCAATTAGGCCACGCTCCCAGTTCAAGAATGTGTCGCATCTAGTGGATTTAGCTGACAGGTAAAACTTCAAAATCGATTATCTCGGTAATTTATGAACGTTGCGCCGAACTACTTCGAAAAATTCTTATTCAAGGTCCAAACTACACGTACCATAAATATGAAAAATTACAAAAATCCGACTACCTTACCTTCTCCTTGATAGATCAGAGTGAATATATCGATAATTTACTTGAAAGATTCAACATGCAAAATTGTAACAGTGTCAGTACACCAATTGATAATTTTGATTTCAATTAAAGCTTTTTAAATGATACGGGTCCTGACACGTCCAGATATTGCGTACAGTGCGAGTTTCTTGAGTCAATTTAACAATCATCATACAGAATACCACTGGAAGTGCGCAAAAAGAGTGCTCAGGTATTTAAAAGGCACAAAAATGTAGATACCGATTGGGGTTCCGATAAAACTGATCGGAAATCCTATACCGGTTTTATTTTCAAGCTTTCTGGAGGCGCTGTTTCTTGGAGAAGCTGTAAACAAAAAACAGTTGCACTCGAGCACGGAGGCAGAATATGTTGCCCTAAGTGAAGCCTTATGTTGCGAAATTTGATGAGTGAAATAAATGGAAGTTTGGATTGCATTGAGCTGTTTAACGATAATCAAGGAGCTCAAAAATTGTGTAGCAATCCAGTCTTCCACGAAAGGTCAATTGATATCAGACATCATTTTGTTAGAGAAGCTTTGCAGAATAAAGTTACCCATATCAAATACTTGTGTACTGACGAAATGTTGGCTGATGTTTTGACAAAAGGGTTGAAGAATGTTAAACATTCTAAATTTGTATCAGACTTAGGATTAGTGCATTTTTGATAAGTGGGGGTGTTGAAATGTATCAAAAATTATAGTTTAGTGGCGACTAGCGCCATCTATTGGTCGACCCCCCAACTACTTTCTGTTGAGCATACACACTACAGTTTTAATAAAGTTAGTCGTTGTCGAAGCGTAATGCTGTGCGTTTGATTTATTACCCATCACAGTAATATAAATATATTATTTACATCACGCGGTTCGCTCTATCCCTCCCTAGAAACGCAGCGCAAGTATAGTTCTTACGATGTCAGTTGAATCTCGCCAAAAAAGACGGCACATGTAAAAACAAAAAAGAAGTAGGACACAAATATCCAACGCAGGTGTCGGTGGTCGGCGTCGTGTCTCACACTTCAAGATACTTTACTGGGAAAATAGCTGGTCAGTTTCAATTCATATCGGAAGAACTATAACCTCGTATGGTTCTTATTATTCTTCGCCAAGAGAGTAACCGAACGCCACCGACTAGTGTAGATCACATACCTAAAGAAATATACTGCTTTTCGACGACTACGCAGCCACACGGAGCATGCAATAAAAGGGGAAGAAAAGACGGCCATTTTTATCTACTCTCTTCATCTTCTAAATTTAAAGTGACGTGAAGTTGTTTTGTATATGTTCTATTGTTTATTGAATTACTTTTGAGGTTATTATTTTCGCGATTTTCCTATTTAAACAAGATAATAGTGTTGTTTTTATGTTAATTTAGTGTTATTGACTTTTAATTTTTATATTTTCTGAATGAAAAAAATGTCGTGTTTTGTTAGAAGCTGCAAAAATAATAAACGATCTTTACCCGCAAATTCAGAAGTTACTTTTCACCGGTATGTTTCACATTCTTATATTTTTTGTTTGCTTTTTATACTGAAGTTGTGTTTTTTTCTATAGATTTACTATTCTCTTTACTATTTTTTGTTTGCTTTTTATACTGAAGTTGTGTTTTTTTCTATACCTAGATTTCTTAAAAGTAATAAAAGATTTCGTCAATGGCTTGGAATGGAATGAAAGCATTATATGGTCAAAAACTATGTTAATTTGTTGGGGTAATTTTGATTTTGCTTAGTTGACACATATTTACACTCTGATTTCAGTTTTTAAATAGTTTTAAACTAAAATTCCAAGTTTGATAAATACAGTTCCTACATTTGTATTTGCCGCCCACAAAATTTTCGGGTAATTTAGTGTTTCTACACTTAATAAATTTTGAGTTGGCAATGAGTAGATAAAAATGGCAGCCTCCTATGTTGCACTTTGAGAGACATCCGACGTCTCTCTTGCGCTTATATTTCTTTAGGTATGTGGTGTAGATAGGTATGTATGTACATGGCAACTACGTAACGATATGTACAATGAATGGGTAACGAGAACTTTTTAAAGAAACACCGGATGCCAATGATACCATAAATAACTCGGCAGTACCGATATCATCACTACTACCTGATCTGAAAGCGATTTAGAGGGGAGTTAAGTGATCACGAGAAATGAAATTAGAAGAGACAAAATTGTTTCAATTACAATGTACCGGGAATAGCACGTACACAGAGTACCGATTACCAAAAATATGCGCCAGAGTTTATCCACATTAAAAATAATTGCAGGAGTCACATGTCATCACATACCGACTTCATGCAGTGGACGTTTGCAGAACCGCTTTGTTGGTCAGTGATCACGGTAACTCCTATACCCCACGCAAGCACGGTCTTCTGCGTGCCAATATCCTTGGTAGGATTTATGACCTCGGACGGAGCGGGGTCGAGCGAAATTAACGCTCTTCACCTGCTTCATGTCTTCATGATACAGGCCCTTTTCCCGTCTTCCCAGACCGGGTCCGCTGAAGCGGACGAAGTCCGATCAGTTCGCGAGACCCTGTCTTAGATAGGTCACGCCGGCTAGGGCCCTTTTTTCAGAGTACGCTCTTCTGTAGAGTCTAGTGGGTCCTTAACCATTCGCTGTCGAGATTACACAAGTAACACGTAAGTGGCGCCACCTTCAGGACTTATTCAAATTACTCGAAATTAATATACTATATAGGGTGTAACCTAAGTACGTTAAAATATTTAAGTGGGGATATTCCTGAGTTAATTCTAAGAAGAAAGTGTATATAAACCTTTGTCCGGGAATGCTTCGCTTCTGAGATACACAGTGTAGAAATTAAAATTTTATTTTTCGCATAAAATTTGGCAACCGGGGGTTTTTTGTGGAGAGAAATCATAATTTGGTATTATTAATTATTGTGCAGTACTTAGAGCATTGTTAATTTGCCATAACTTTTTTGACATAAGACTTATGCGATTTTTTGTGAATTAATATCTCTACACTTTTTTAAGCAAAATGGCACTTCCTTAACAACGCTAGAAGCCACAGTATTCGAGAAATTTGCAAATTTCTGCAAAGATGCAATTTGCTGAGTCCCTTAGGCGTTAAATGAAGTAGTTGAGAAATATATTTATTATTAATTTATTTTATTTTTCTGGCATTTTCCAACAGAAAGCAGAAGGCAGAAGCTTGTATTAATGTCGGGGGTAGCCACTTTCAGCAGCTGTTGTAATGATGATTTTGTTTTACTTTAATTTCAACACCCTGTATTTCAGAAACGAAGCATTTTCGAACACAGGTTTATATAAACTTTTTTTACAATTAACACAGAAATACCCCACTTAACTATTTTAACGTATACTTAGGTTACACCTTGTATACTATAATATACTTAATAGTATTATATACTAATATACTATATCAATAAAATTTGAAAATATCGAAAATAGATCTATATAGGACAATAATTAGCAGTTATTAATTTTTTATGAAAACTACCTACTAAAATTCTAAGTACGTTTTATTTATGTGGTAGTCATCCCACCTGAAAAAATCTTACTACTATCTCAATTTTGGATAGAAAAAGTAACTCTTGACTTGTAGATGTACTATGTTGGTAACTAATGTATTTATATGTATAAATTAATATTCAGATCCTTTTTGTAAATAATATTCTGTTAAATTAATATTTTATATTTTCCATTGATTAGATAATAATAATAAAGGGATATGATACACTAGAACAGTGAGTATTGTAATGGCTATGACTGAATAAAAACTGTCACAACTGCATAATGAAGTAAAAATTTGAGAAAATTGTTCCAGTTGACTAATGACCGTCTCCACCAACCTTCGATTACGCAAAGAATAGGTGAGATTTGCTTAATTAACTAGGGAACGCATAAGATTTGATACTTTATTTGACTTCGATTTTCAAATTAAAAATGCGTTTATGTTGCTACTAAACTAATAAAACTTGCAACATCTAAAATACGTTTCATTAAATTTTAAAATAGTTATTTGTTAATAAATATCTTATAAAAAAATATTGGTGTTACCATCCCCTTCCGTGGTGGCAAAAGTCCCTGTCTTAATATTATCCATAAATTAATGAATATCTTCATGAATTTTTTGATTCTGTATACCGGCTATTACGTGCTGCTAAATTTTGTGAAGTTTTCACACAAGAGTAGGTAGCGGCATTTCTCTCGCAGTTTAGGGTAGACTCGCTAGATGTCAGTACCACCAAATAATACTTCATCTCATTTTAACACGAGGATTAGTTGCAGTAAATCGCCGACAGCATGTGACTAGAATTTAGAGTAAGACTTCTTGGTATAAGGCTACGTAATTATTTCCGTTGGTCATTTATCATGATACTAAAACTAAAGTATCATTATCATGGGTCTTCCTGTATTCTCTCAAACGTAGAGATGTTTGCCACCATGATAAAGAGACATAGTCTCGTGGTCCTGAACGCGAGGCAGATATTTCTTGTGGTAATTTTATATTACCGCAGAAGTCGTCGATGATCATCGTGTTCACCTACAATTATTATTTTGTGGGTTTGGGAGGCACGGATACCAAACAATCCGGGTGGTTGCTTCAAGCAAGAAAACACATTTCTGGTTTAGTAATCCTCTCCTATATCTAAACCCATATTGAAGTGAAGTTTTTAATTTTAGTATTATTTATTACTTCTATGAATATAGGAGTAAAAACCAGATCTGACCAGTGACTAATTGTGTAATTGTGTAACCAAGTAATGTGACACATCGTGCAGTCATGACGGGGGTTCATGAAAAGTCACTAACTTGAAAAATATAGGTAATGTGTAGGTATGTTTTATGTACACAGTCACACGCTTTTACTTACATAGATAAACTTAGGGAACAGCGGAACTTTGGACATCGAAAATTTTTAGCATGCGCAAAAGTGAAGTAAAATTAATGGAATCGTGGATACGAACAAATCAAATAAGTATTGGATGAGATAACATAATCTAGATGTGTAGATCAATCTCTCTTATTTGAGAAATTTGTTAAGGGGGTCATTTACATATAGGTATGTACATATGTGCAAAAAAGTCATTTAATTTTCGTAATTGTTTGCTGAGTGTTTTGAAAATGGTCGGGAAGTTGTCATTTAGCGAACAAATTGGCATGCTATTAGTATTTGATTTAAGTCGTTTATTTTTCTGTTCAATTATTCTTATTCCAACTTTGTTCCTAATCGTCAAGATTGACGTTTAATTCATAGCCACACAGCTATAATACGTATTATTAGTTATTCGTGTTTTTACTCAAAACGACAAAGTTTTTTGAAAACTAACAAGAGTAAGAAAAGTTTTAGAATTAAATTCACCATAAAATAAAGTAATAATTTTTGAAGTCCGACAACAGATTAAAAATTCTGTCATATTTTAATGGTGTAGCGTCCCTTATGAACCCTTTAAAATACTTCAATTGAACTCTACTTACTGTCGATTATTGTTCTTGGTACACTTACACCGTGTACCAAATATGGTATTTCTAAGTTCAAATATAACTGAGACGATTTTTTTTCGAAATTTGAAACCTCACTTTCAAGACGTATAACTTCTCGGGGGTGCAGCTTAGTATACACAAAGGTAAGTTGGGTTCCCCTACATGCCCCTGCTCTGTATTGGTCCTTATGCGAAACACTCTGTATAAGTTTTCTTTAGGGTATAAGACAATTGACAATACAAGTAAGGAAAAAAGCATATTTTTACCTCATATCTTACGTATCCTGAATTTTGCACGGATGTTAAACATACATACAGTAAATCGCGTACGATACTATATACCAGCCGTAAACCATAAATAAACACCCCGCAGAATGCTTTTAACAAACTATTAACACATACATTACTAATTGTAAGAATTATTGACTACCTATCTCTACAAATTTGTTGGACAAAACAGGAAAGGTACATTTTTTGATGTTTATATGTTCTCTGTGATGTTTCAATGCGAAAAATTAATCGAGGTTGCTTTATTTAGCATAACGCTTCGTCACTTCCTGGATGAATCTACTTGTTCTATCATTGTCTTACTAAAAGTGCGATTTCTTGTCTATAGAACGACAGTCTTAATGTTATTTGAAATCGATCGTAAATATCGTACAAGTTATATTACGAAGGGGAAATTGCCTTAATTTATTGTTTAAAGTACTATAGCCGCAGCCACGGTAGAGAGAGAAAGTTTAAAAATACACTTATGTAAACTAGATAATTAACTTAAAGAGATATTAACGATTTGAAACAAGTTTCGCATTTTTTTTTAACTTCGATACATTTATTAAATGTAATAGCAGTTTTTATTCAGTCGTATACATTCCAATACTCACTCTTCTGGTATATCCTATGCGTCTATCAATATCTAATTAATGGAAAATACAAAAAATTAATTTATCAGAATATAATTTACAAAAATCATCTGAATATTAAATTATCACAGATTATTCATTAGTTACCACCATAGTACATCTAAACAGTTGACCTAATAGATCATGTTCGGTCCAATTATCCTATGTAGATCTGTTTTCGATATTTTCAAATGTTTATTTATATAGTACGTTTAAACGTTTATGAATTTCGAGTAATTTGAATGGCTCCGTGAAGATGGAGCCACTTACGTGTTACTACTGGAATCTCGACCGCAGATATGATGAACTCCTTAGATGCAGCTTGAGAGTGTAGCTCCAGCCGGCGGGTTTCCACCTACCATAGGGGCTACCGAGTGAGATTAACAAGGTGCCTCGTCCAGGGCGACGGGTGAGGCTCCCTTACACCAGTGCAGTGAAGTGCAGTGCTAGTAGAGCTCGTTTAATGCGTTCGTTCTATTCATGAGCGACCCTTCTCTCTACAGTATAGTCGAAGGTGGCACAATTGTATCAGATTTCGTTGCATTTTGGAAAAAGTGTGGTGTGCAACTGTTTAAAAGTATTTATATATACATACATTTTTGGTACAAAATGTAAGTAGTAAGTACCAAGGTACACTTCGAAGAAAAAGTGCGGTAGTACAACTACGTACTTACTACTTAGTACTTACATACATTTTTGGTACAAAATGTAAGTACACTTTGAAGAAAAAAGTGCGGTAGTAACTAGTACTGTTTATAACCATGTACTTAGTACTTACATACATACATTTTTATTATAAAATGTAAGTACATTTCGAGGGAAAAGTGCGGTAGTTAGTACAACGTTTTATAACAAATTAGTACCCCAGATTAATTCAAACCAGATGTCTCACTTGTGTCGGCATCCTTTGATGTTCGTTGACAATGTTTCATTTTTTGTCTTACATGCGCACTGTGGGTATAAATTCCGTGCGCGAACTTTCTGACACTAATGACACTTGTAAATAATATTCTGTAATCTAACTTTTTTCTAATAATTGGAAACAGGTAAACAGTAATGATTATTGGAGATAATTGGGTTGTTCATGAAAATAATTTAAATTATCACCTGCTTGTTTGTGGGAAAGAGATATTTTACCCCAAAATTTTTTCCAGCCCTCAGATTAAATTAAATGAATGTGCTTGTGCAGGCAGAGTGTTGTTTACTCTCGTGAGGTGTGGTGTGTTTATTGTTCCTTACCGTTTTCTTTTGTAAAAAATTGATTTGGAAATATCGCCAATTTATTGTTGTGTTCGTAATTGTTTCAATAACACGGAAGAAAATTTCCAATTAAGCTTCTTTTCCGGCTGACCCAGAAAGGTAAGTTGAAACTAATTTAAAAGAAACTGTTAATAAGTAATCGAAAAGCTAATTCAAAATTGTCCAAACCTTTATTTAGTAGTTATGTTATAAAAATAAAATGTTTTAGGTGTATGACATGGGTAAAAAATTGTGGACGTCGTGATCTGCAGAAATTTTCACCACAACATTTACACCGGAACTACCGAATGTGTAGTTTGCATTTTGAAAACAAAATGTTGGCAGGATTTCCAAAAAGCAGACTTAAGAAGCAAGCAGTGCCCACATTATTTAATTTGAATCAGATTTCTGAAAAACCCGAAACGAGAGAACCACAAACAAAATCAAGTTCTGTTAAAGGTAAAATATATTTCACAGGAATGTGTACATTATTGTGAACATATATTTAAAGACTAATGAGCGTTCAAATAAAAACGAAGTTAATTTGGCTCTGAAAATTTGTATGTAGATGAGGTTAGTTGGTCGCTACGCTACTCCCTAGATCCAAATTTTCAGAACCAACTTGAGTTCATTTTTATTTGAATGCTCGTTATTTTAATCTTTAAATATTATTAGGAAATCATTAGGTACTATCTGTTTTTTACTTTTTATAACAGAGTAATTGAAATATGTAGACTTTCATTTTCATATCGATAACCAGAAGTCCTGTGTGTATTACCTATATGTTTGAATCAAAATTTTACTGTTTATTGAGCATCTAATTTATTAGGAGAGCTTTATTTGAAAATATTTTCAGTAGTTTGTAGCCAATACACAAGATTTATGTAGAAATTAAGTAGATAGGCATTTTTAAAATATTGGTACATAAGTAGTAATATTTTTAAATAGAGCAGATTATAATATAAAATTAATTCATTTCATATATTCCAGGTTACATAGAATCAGAGACACAAGATACTCAGATTCAATAGCAATTATGAAGGTGAGACGGTTGAGACACCCTTAATACAAGATATGGCCCATGTTACTCCTAGTATGTATTTTTTTATAAATTGTGTTTAGACTATTATTATTTATCTTTTTCATTGATAACCTTCGNGAATCAGAGACACAAGATACTCAGATTCAATAGCAATTATGAAGGTGAGACGGTTGAGACACCCTTAATACAAGATATGGCCCATGTTACTCCTAGTATGTATTTTTTTATAAATTGTGTTTAGACTATTATTATTTATCTTTTTCATTGATAACCTTCGAATACTTAGTCTAGGTGAATAATGAGATTCATATAGGTATACGCTTACCCTATCGAAATAATTGAAAATAATTTGTTTAAAAATATTAAACCATTTTTTTTAATGAATAAAATACCAAGCTCTGAAAAATTATGCACTTATTTTATAGGTAACATTTTGTCGATTCCAAGCACGTCACAATATTAAGACATCTTGTCCATCCCAAGTACTTCACAAACGGCTGTTAATTTATTTGCGAAAAAGTCTATTTCTGGAGATGCATTTGGTATGTATTCGTAGAAAGATAGAGTGGTCCTTTGTAAACCTAGACTACTTATTTTCAATAGGTATTTAATTTTGTGGTATAAATTACCAAACAAGTTAGTTGGCATCAAAAGTGACTGTAACCCAATAATTGGAAATTCATTAATTTGGTTATCTATTATTTATTATGTAAGATATTTACTATGGAGATGTTTGCTAATTCCCTCTTTCTTTAATTATTAGGTATATTTTTGATAAATTATGGGTGTTGCATAATCTTTAAACTCGTAATGGTTGATGTTTTGTTTTTCTATCAGTCGCCTCTTTATAAATCTGAGTGAATAATTATTATTTTGGTTTTTACAGAGGTTGCTACTCAAACTTCAACAAGATTGACAGCCGATTCTCTACGAAAATGTGAATTACAATAAAAAATGAACACCTTGAAGAGACAATTCAAACAGAAATCTTCAGAAATAGTACCTGCTTCAAAAATTAGTGAGACAGTATTTTACGTTACTGTAAAGACCATTTCTCAGACTCGGTAACAAATTTTATGTCAGCAAATTTAGATATGAACAGAAAAAAAGTAAAAGGTGTTCGATATTCCAATAAATTTAAACAGTTTGCTTTGACGTGTACTTTTTAAGTCCACAGGCTTATAAATTTCTGAGAAAAACATTTTGCTTTTATAATTTATGATAGAACAAAAGATAAAACAATAAGACTAACTTACTCTGTGACTACGTCGTCTATAAAATAAAAAATCAGTTGTTGGATTATAACTTGGAATACTTATCCATGCCAGAATTTTACAAAAGACTTTTTAATATCATTATATGTTAGATTAAGGATTTTTTTTCATTAAAATATTTAAACAGGGATATGTCTACAAGTATATGCAGGGCAAAAAATTATAAACTATGAAACTTACAGCACATTTAAAAATATTTTCTGTTGTAAAACTGGTATATATAAGTATAAAAATGACTTTATATTGTAAATATGATGTTTAGATATTATTGTTATAAACAAAAAATAATTATTGCCAATAATTTCCTTTAATCACAGTAAAATGTACATTCTCAATTATTATTGTTCGTTATTCAACTCTCTAATTCTAACTAACTTATCCTTCGTTTCTATTCCTGTATCCAACTACCTTGTTTATATAAAAATGTTTATAAAATTATGAACAATCAGTCTATTCAGCGTTTCGGGACACGCACACTGGCCTTGGCGTTCCAGCCACCGTCGCTCGGTCTGTCTTTCCCGCTCTTCATAACATTTCGGCCATCCTGTATATTCCCGTCCTCGGGAATTCCTTGGCCCTGACCTAGAAACGGAACTTAGCGGCAGTGTACTGTTTCAAACATATTTATTGTTGAGGATCTGATGTCAAGTTCAAGATAATCATTTAGTCAGCATTAATGTGAAAAGATGTGCTGTGCTTTGCCATTCGTCATTTGATAGATCTATACTTCTGTTACACAATCTGTATACCACGCCCGCAATACGCTTTATCACCGGTACGTCGGGGCAGACGCCTGGCCAGGGCATCCAATCGACATACAAGCAACAAAGAACGCATTGTCTATTTATACTACATTCACTTGCATTCTTAAACTCTGAACACAGGCTCCCTTTATAGTCGTCCTGCCCGACTATCACCCCCAATATTTCTATGTTTTCGTTGATTGTCACAGGTTACCTTTTAAGTCGTCCTGTCCGACTATCACCAC
>NW_019418103.1:42121-46203 GCF_000390285.2 Anoplophora glabripennis | reverse complement strand
AACAGGGATATGTCTACAAGTATATGTAGGGCAAAAAATTATAAACTACGAAACTTACAGCACATTTAAAAATATTTTCTGTTGTAAAACTGGTATATATAAGTATAAAAATGACTTTATATTGTAAATATGATGTTTAGATATTATATATGTTTGATATAGATGTTTATATTTCAAAATAAACTATACATATATTTTCTTATTTTAATTACTTTCTTTTAAATCCTCCCAATTTACCATATTAATGCCAGTCACCAGTACGACAACTGGTATCACATAGCTAATATTTCAATTTTAATAACACACACATTGCTAATAACAAATAAAATTTAATCAGTTTTCAAAAGCACATTGCTCAACACCATTTCGATTATGAGGCATTTGTCAATACCCGAAGCCCATTTTATTATCAATGAGCGATAATAATTCGATAAGAAAATTTTTTGTTTATAACATTTTAAACAGTGAACTTAAATCAATCTTTGAATTAGTGTCAGAGTTATCAAAAGGAATTCAGTTACTTAACAATTGATGTGATGTGTGATTAAAAACGCAAATTGTCAATAGAATTGTCGAACCATTGTGAACTATAACTTCAAATTATAGTACCTATGTATTTACTTTTTATATAAACTTATTGACATTTTTCAGATTACAGATAGAAAACATATCTTAACAGTATTTTTAAAAGTTTAATTAAGAGAATTTAATAATTAACTACACAATCAGATTTTAAATTTACCTTAATTGTTTAAAGTACCTACGTGACAGAACAATAAATTTACATATTTGGGCTTATTACGCCCCTGTACATTATTTACGTCTGCGCCAGTCCGCATCTGTTTATGCGCGTGGTGGTTATAAATTGCGTGCGTGAAAGCGACAAAAAATGAAACTTCGACTAGGAATTTCGTAAGAGTGGGATATCTGGTTTGAATTAATCTGGGTTAGTACCTTACATATCTTAGCTACATAAGTTTTTGGTACAAAATGTAAAATTCACTTTGAAAAAAAAAGTGCGGTAGTAACAACTTTTTATAATTACACACATAATGCCTTTTTACACTAGTGCTGTTTATAACCATGTACTTAGTACAGGGGTCGGCAAGTAATTTTGGGTGGGGTCCGGATACTTTTGAAAATTTTTAACGAGGTCCAAAAAAAATTCATATTATTTTTTTTATTTTAATTTGGACTCAAATTTAACCTGCTTACTAACCATTAAGAACTCCCACACTCATACAATTGTAAAATACTAGAAAAAATAATAAGATTGGCACTTAAACGTAAAAAACATTTTTTAAATAATTTATTTGAGTAATTTATACTTTCAAAAAATTTTTATCGGTCCAGTATTTTACCTTCCGCGGTCCGGATCTGGACCGCGGTCCGCCAGTTGCCGACCCTTGACTTAGTACTTACATACATACATACATTTTTAGTATAAAATGTAAGTACACTTCGAGGGAAAAGTGCGGTAGTTAAGTACAACGTTTTATAACAAATTTTACCTTACATATCTTAGCTACTACATAAATTTTTGGTACAAAATGTAAATACACTTTGAAATAAAAAGTGCGGTAGTACCTAACAACTTTTTATAATTACACACATAATGCCTTTTTAATGTTGGATCAGGACTACACTATCCGTTTTGACGGAGCTGTGAAACCGGACCGGTACCATCCCGGGGTAAAAATACACAGGTTTAAATAACATTCGGTAGGTGATTTGGAACGAGACGAGACAAGTGAGAACGCTGTTATTTAACCTGTGTGTCTTCACTATCCCGCTGCCGGTCCAGTTTCACCGTTCCCGTCAAAACGTATAGATTTGTGGTCCAGCACTTTACTTTTACAGTATATTTTGTTACAATTACCTCGACGTTATCATGTTTCACAGTTTTCATTTATAATTACAATAATATTACCAATTTGACTATTTTTTTTCCATTTGGTAACTAGTAACTAATTAGGAGTTGATGTTGTTACTATTTTAGGATCTATCTATAGTTTATTCCTCAACTATTTTCTGTTTTGTTGTATGGCTTTTATGTATGCATATCTTGTGGTGATTTATTAAGGTTATGTTACGAGCATAAAAGAAATACATCGAAGATCGATGAGGAGTACTCTGTTCTGTTTACTTACTTTCACAAATAAACGAAACTATGATAAAAAGAAGTAATGAACGTGTGTAAGAGTAAGTTCGAATCTTGAAATATCTTTCATGTACCTAATACAGAATTGGTATTTGTCAGATAAATTTATATCACTTTATTGTAATGCATACAACATTTATGAGACCAAATATAGACTTAAAATACAGATTAATTAATTTTAATCACAAACAGCCCTTAAGGTCTTTTTTCTATAGCAAATGATAAGTAACGTTTGCATTATACAACTCAAATTAACAGAGAACTAAGTACTGCATTTTAATCTTCAAGAAGTAGATAAAGTAATAATTTAACAGCGGGGATAGATAAAATACTTTTTTAATCGCAAGTGTAGATAGAAGGGTAGAGATAATAGTTATTCATGTGATAAATGTAGGATTGCAAGAATTCTCTATTCCATCAGTTCGAACATTTCTTCGGAACTTCAACCTTGTGTTGGTACCAATATGTGTTATGATTATATGATTTTCGATCATCCATATTAATAGTTTCCAATTTGTATAAATCATTGGATAGGTACAAAGCGTTATTTGATGGAGCGAACTCATCAGACGTACTTACCTACTTTGATATATCCCAATTTTCATTTGCCGACAAGATTGACATTAACATCGAGTGATAAGACCATAGTGTACAAAAAAGTATGCCAGAAGTACCTTTTCACTGACACCACTGATATTCTTTGCGCTATACCTATTTGTTGCATATCAGCCGCGATAGTTCGAGCACCAATTACCTCATGCACGGACTTTTTTTATGTCTGAATAAAATTTTTTCATAAACTACATATATGCTTTGTGAGAAAGCATAAACTATATAAAGCAGTAAGTGGATTAGTATACGATGCAGAAATTGTATAGGGACAATTCCACCCATTGTATGGTGGCGTTATAATCATTTTTGTAAATGTAGTGCATACTTGTATGATACTGATATATTTGTAACTTAGCAACGTTTTAATTATGAATTTCACTGCTATTTTCGATGTTTGTAACAGGTCTGTTTAATTTTAAAGTATCATTTCATATTATTCAGTGCGGTTTAGTATTGAAGAAATGAATTATAACAAAGCAGAATTTTGTTCGCAGAATCAAGAATTTCTTCATATTTCAGTTATTTTCCTCATATTTGTATTAAAAATAAGGAGACGATGTCACAATATTTTAATCAATCACTAATACTAACGTCACCCCAATTAAATGCACTTCCATGTATGGCAATTACAGAGGTCATTCCAAGGTGATTGATACAATAATTGTCAGTACTATTTAACTTGGCGGGGGTCAAACGAAGGTCACCACCTGCCATGACGTCACTTGAGTCATTCAATGTCATATTGATCCTCCAATATGTAGAGGTCAAACGAAGGTCACCATGACCTCTATCAATGTCATCTGGGTCACGGATGATGTCACAGAAAGCCCCCTTCACAAACAATCGAATACGTCACATCAATATCAACCCAATGTAATGCACTTCCATGTACGGTAATTACAAAGGTCAGTCAAGGTGATTGATACAATAGTTGTCAATACTAATTAACTCTGTAGGGGTCAAATGAAGGTCACCGAGACCTCTATCAATGTTATCTGGGTCACGGATGATGTCACAGAAAATCCCCTTCACAAACAATCGAATACGTCACATCAATATCAACCCAATGTAATGCACTTCCATGTACGGTAATTACAGAGATCAGTCAAGGTGATTGATACAATAATTGTCAATACTATTTAACTCTGCAGGGGTCAAATGAAGGTCACCACCTGCCATGACGTCAGTTGAAAGTCATTCAATGTCGAATGCCTCCTCCCATATGCAGAGGTCAAATGAAGGTCACCGTGACCTCTATCAATGTCATTCAGGTCACGGATGACGTCATCCAAGGTCATCCCAAGGTCAC
>NW_019418103.1:38203-40822 GCF_000390285.2 Anoplophora glabripennis | reverse complement strand
AAAAACTATGCATCAGTCATCGTATTGGATAAATTATAACAATATAATATTATTGTGTTTTTTCATTTTAAATTTGAAAAAGGCTTGCATTTTTTAAAATGTCGAAATGTACCAGGAAAATATTTTTAATCGGCAATGTGGTACGTGGATACGTTGGAAATGAAATGAGCGATATAATTATGATAAAATCGAAAACAGGTAGTACGCCTAGCGGTTAATTTTTGTAAATTAAAAACAGAAAGGACATCTAGTGATTTTATTGAAAATTATATTTTAAATGTAGGTATAGAAAACTATTTTAAATGTTATTTGTTTATATGATAATCAGTGAAAATAACTAAAACGTAATTATTATTATTTGATTAAATTATGACATATTTGACTTAAGTTTTTAATGTCAGTTTTGTCGTTAATACTGTTTTTATTTTTTTTAGTATGAATCATTTCTTGGATTAATCTTTTGTTATAATTTGGTTCTTTGACAAGAATTTTAGTTTGATCAAAATTAAAACTATGTTTTTTTTCCTTAACATGTTTGTTAAGTGCTGTTGCACAATTTTTAGTATATTTATGGACCTTTAATTTATTCTCTAAATTTTGTGATGTCATACCTATATAATGACCATTGCATTCATTGCATGGAATAGAATATACTACATGAGATTGTTTTAGTATAGGAATTTTACTTTTTAAAGGTGTTATTTAATTGATTGAACGATTTATGAGCAACTAAAATGTTGTATTTAGATAAAAAATTTATTGTGCAACATGTTAAGGAAAAAAAACATAGTTTTAATTTTGTTCAAACTAAAATTCTTGTCAAAGAATCAAATTATAACAAAAGATTAATCCAAGAAATGATTCATATTAAAAAAAATAAAAACAGTATTAACGATAAAACTGACATTAAAAACTTAAATCAAATATATCATAATTTAATCAAATAATAATAAATACGTTTTAGTTATTTCCACTGATTATCATATAAACAAATAACATTTAAAATAGTTTTCTATACCCACATTTAAAATATAATTTTCAATAAAATCACTAGATGTCCTTTCTGTTTTTAATTTACAAAAATTCACCGCTAGGCGTACTACCTGTTTTCGAGTTTATCATAATTATATCTCTCATTTCATTTCCAACGTATCCACGTACCACATTGCCGATTCAAAATATTTTCCTGGTACACTTCGACGTTTTAAAAAATGTAAGCCTTTTTCAAATTTAAAATGAAAAAACACAATAATATTATATTGTTATAATTTATCCAATACGATGACTGATGCATAGTTTTATAAAAAATTTTAGTCTAAGGAAAATGGTTGTTTAGTAGTAGTAGTAGTATTTGACAAAATTATATTTTTATTAAATTAATTGTAATTGAAGGAAAAAATTGTTTCTAAATATTAAGTAGTCTGTTTGTATTTTAGGTTTTATATAATTAACAATTACAATTTTAACAATAAAAGCCTTTTGAAAAAGTTCCTGATCAGGTACGAAACGTCAAGAAAGAAATAGTTGCTGTTTCTTTTACCTCTTTTTTAACCGTCTATCACACCAGAACCCAATTCCCAAGAAAATAAATATAATTTTAATATTAGACAAAAGGTTCAAGAAGATTTCCACGTTATATATATATATATATGAAACACGTCGAATGAAAAGCGAGAACGGCTATTTGGGGGTGGTTTCTGTCTTAGATGGGCCCTTACGGGGATGACATTGTATAAAAGGGGATGAAAATAAGGGAAAAATATCAGTTGTTCTTGATCCGTTGAAGTAGTTGTTAATCGTAAATCGTGAATAGTACTTTCGAGTTTTAGTTTGTGAATTATTGTGGTGGTAAATAGGTAAAACCTATGTTAATATTACCGAGGGTTCTCTTTTATCGGTTCATATATATCCGAAAATTATTTTTGCATTTTTTAAATAAATTACATTTGTAAACGTGGCTCGTTCTCTGCCAGAACATTTTGATATACAAAGTACTCTTTTTTCCGCTTGCTAGCTTGATATTAGTGTGATATTAGATTGTATTGTAGATTATCGTATATTTCTTATTTTTCTATCGTCTAACCACAGAGTAAGTAATACAGAGGAGACGGCCGGCGGAATGCCTTTGATGTCTGGACATTCTCTAATTTGACCTTGTCCCTTTAAATGGGGAGTGGGCAGTGTTGCCAGACTTTCTGTTTTTCCCTAGAAGCAATGTTGCCTTTTACCTACATTCTGTTTTTTTTTTGAAAATTTACGTATTGGGTGATGTTGCGGTGTACTTTACAAAGATATATTTTTGGGAAAGTATTCCAATTCACATTATACATATTTTGCAATATTTGACATACCTATATTAATTGCCCAAACAAATTAATAATGGGAGCAAAATACCTTAACTGTGTTTTTAATAGTTATTACATTTATATAATAGTTTATTACTTATATTACTATTATTAGGTAATACATAATTATAATTATCGCCATTAGTTTCACCACTGTTTTTCAAATAAAGTTTGTGTATCAGAGAGAGGTGGTAATCAATAATCCGCAACCAAAAAGAATCAAATACCTCGTTCCTAAAAAGTAATGAACTATACAGCACTTACTTTAAATATG
>NW_019418103.1:31084-34393 GCF_000390285.2 Anoplophora glabripennis | reverse complement strand
TTTTTTTTATAAAAAATTTTAAATTCAAATAGGGACTTAGTCCTTTATTACTTAAGGGAAATATTTTTTCCTAAGTTATTTTTCCAACTTACCTTCAGGATCAGAAAGGATCCACAGTTATACATACCTGACCTAGATTTAAGAGGAATCCGGTTAGGAAACAAAAGTTTGTAGATTCACTTTAAAATTTACTGGCGCCTGACATAAATTTTTCAATTTTGTTTTTATTAACTTTAAATTCTTTTAATTATCTCCCACTTTCCTCAATTTTTCTAAATTTTGATATTGCTCGGGCATTACTTTCTTTACTTCGAACCTATCTCGGATGAGATAGACCCCAACACCTACGAACTCCACGACCCGCTCTAAACTGTATCGGCGTTTTTGTTAAGGTCACAGCACTAGCCAAGGCTCAGACAACCCGTTCCGAGCCCCAACTGGTGTGAAATAAAACCGAAGCGTTGACAAAAGGTTTTATTACCATATTCCGATCCGACCACGCCCCAAATCGCCCTCTAGGCCAATCACGGACGCCGAATTTCCCCGTCGTTTAACAAAACTGTTTCTCCCACGGATTCTCCTGTACTTGGAATTAAATCGCGGCGAACTTGCGTCTCCCGCGACAGAAATGAAATTAACCAATAAGAAACTAACATTTTGGAGCGCAATATTCAAAACGATTCACTTAGTTTAAAAATAGACTATAATATTATCACAACATGGCATTTTGGAGACCTTTTGAAACGGAACAAAACGAAATTTACCACCAATATAATAAAATTGTTTGAGGACATAAATAATTAAAATATGTTGTTGGCCAAATGAACATATAGAAATTTTCTACACATTATATACAAATTATTAAAAATTTTTACCTTTAGCAGAAAACCTGAATTTATCTTTGGTTTGCTACTTGTTGTTAGTTGTGCTGTTCTGTTTATTTATACAGGGTGATTCAAAAAACCGCTGACAGACTTCTAGGGTAGGTAATACATGGAAAATTAAGATGAAACGTTTTAATATACATAGGGTCGCAAATGCCTCCTTAACGAGATACAGGGCGTCAAAGTTTCCGTAAAATTAAAGCGTAAAAATGACAAAAAGAAGCTTATAATCCAGTTTACTTAACTCACTTGTACACATTGACATTAGTGACGGGCGATGTTCAATTTTATTTCGAATAGCACAAGCCTACTATACGAAACTAAAATGAATGAAAATAAAATTGGATTTACAAATGTTCTACAAAGGTGTTTCTCTTAAAAATGGTTGCTTTAATCCAAATTTTGCAAGAGACCAATTCGNAATACCCTTTATATCTCTGGCTAACTGTGTATTACTGATTTGTTGACTGATAATTGTTTAACTAGAACTTTAATACAGTGGGTGAAATAAAACAAAAGTAAATGTAAATGACACTGTTCGATATTGATAACATAGTCCAGCCGTCTTCAAACTTTTACGACTTGCGAAATCCCACCAACGGGACCTAAAAAAAAATTTTCAAATACATTTTTCTGACAGCACAAACGATGATTAAGGTTAAAATGTTTAAGCTGAAACCACATTACTCGTACCAATTCATGCGTAGACGCGTATTCTGTTACACCAATAGAAAAGCCCACCTGCCACTTTCTAGTGGTTGATCGGACTAATGCCGACGCAGGTTTTGATTGATGAGTAAGTAGCTTCACTTGGATATTTAATTGTGGATCCTGTTAACGCGACGTATTTATGAACATGCGCATTGTGCACCGGACATTTAAACTAGCCCTTTAAATGGGAAGTGCACGTCATCTCTCTTTAATTTTCGGTTCTTTGTCTTACTGGCACATCTGTATCTAATCTGTGGTCTAACCGTAGTAAAGTTTAAATTAGTGAATTTTGTAGTAAGAACTTGTTAAAATTTTGGTTCTAGATTGATTTTAGTAATATTAGTAAGCTTTAGTGTAGTGATTGTTTATAAATTATCCTAATAAAAATTCTAATTATCTTACCTAAAAAAACGTAGTTTCACTGTGAAAGGTTGTTTTTTTCAAAAAACAATAAAAGGTATTTTTGCTTATTGCTAGTTTTAGTAAGAAACCTACAGGACCTCATCCTGATAGTTTCCAAAACCAAAAAATTAGGTATTTTCAGAGTGAAAGTTAGCCCGAACAGAAAGTTTGTAAATTCTTTTCCTCAAAAATTTACTGGCGCCTGACAAACCTTTATTTTTTCAAAAAATTCAGATATAAAAGAGATCCTACAGGCGTAATACGCGCCGCGGCCCGAGAAAAACCTCCTCGAGACGCTTCTCCAGCGGTAAAAGCACCCACCATCCGCGAATCGCACGACCCTGCTGAAAAATAAATCAACCTTTGTTATAGAGAATCAGAACGCGACCAATCACCGCGCTTCCGACCGGGAAACAAAACGAGAGCGTTGATAAGGTGTTGTAGACCAAGAGGCTACGATATCAAATGAACGTGAAAAAATCGAAATTTGCATTTTATACCACTTTAATACTTATACTAGAGCCTTCAGCCAATCAGATGCCAGTATTCTGCTCCTCGCCAAGGCCGGGACCAATCAGAATCGAGTATCAAAACCATCAGTTTGCTTTTGTTATTTTTGAGGAAATCCTCTAGAAAGTTCTAGAAAGATGATGAAATCTGATGAAATATTGCAAAGCATGATGTCATGATTGCAAATACGCAATAGTTAGGGGAGAATCACCCTTAATGACCGAAAATTTCTAAATAAAAGGGCTGGTTTTTCGTTTTTGAAATCAGTTCATCGCCGAAGTCCTTTAGTTCAATACTAAGTTTTCAACTAAGTTCTTTTTAACAAGTTACAAGTTAATCTTCATTCTCAAGTACGGGATATAGTGATATAAATCTACGAAAGTGACATTGCGTGATTGCTCTAAATCAGTTCATCACCGAAGTTCAATTGGTCTGATTCTTAGTTTACAACCAATTTCTTCCAGCAAAGTTACAAAGTTAGTCTTCATCCGCAATTACGGGGAATAAAGTGAAACAAATCTTCGAAAGTAACCTTGTGTGATTGCTCCGAGTCTTACTAGTCTTCGACATACAAAGTGCTCGTTAAATTGTCTAATTACCTTCAGTAATTAAAGAGTTGGATCGGAACTGAAACCGACATAGAAAGTTAGTGCAGTTTTTCGGAAAAGCCGAAAGGATTATACAGAGGATTACATAAAAAGTGGTTAGTAGAATTCCGCGATTTTTTTGTAATTAGTTTGAATAAGTTTAGTAACGTTCATTTTCATATACCTAGTACTCTTTTTTCTACGGTCTGGTAGTT
>NW_019418103.1:14784-27411 GCF_000390285.2 Anoplophora glabripennis | reverse complement strand
TTTGACAAAATTAGCAGTGGCGTAGAAAATATTTTTAAAAAAGGGTCACGTTGACCCCGTCTCTACGACACTGCTGCTCATAAAATTTTGAGCAGTACATCAAACATTGGTCTTAAGGTGCTAACTACGCATAGCAAATTTGAAATATAAATGTTCAGGCATTTTGGAATTATTGCAGACAATGTTTAATTTTACAGAAACTTTGATGCCCTGTAACTCGTTAAGGAGGCATTTGCGACCCTATGTTTATTAAAACTTTTCGTCTTAATTTTTTATGTATTATCTACCCTAGAAGTCTGTCAGCGGTTTTTTGAATCACCCTGTATTTATTGAATAAAATGACCATTTAATACTGTAACACCTGGTATACCTAGAGAGTAAGAAAGCTGAATCAGCAAAAGGCTAGAGTGGAATATACGCAAGAGACAACAGAGAAGTCAGACGGTCGTTGAAAGTGAAGGAGTACCGGGAAGAGTAATAACGCGATAAGTTGAAATAATTCCATACTCCTAAACCTGTATAAGCAAAGTATTGTGTTTGAGTGTAAATGAATTAAAATAAAATTTGTATTAGTTTGATTCGATAAAAGTATATAAGAAATAGTAGTTCTACAGAAAGGTAAACTAATAGACTAGAGAGCTTCCGGATAAGGGTAAGAAAGTCTTTAAATACTCTAGGGCACAGAGGTTGCAACCTGCTTTCCCGGATCGATAGGAGCTGTAATTCTATCATTTAGAATATTTTTATTTTTTTTTGTTGTTTTTTTTTTTTTTTGATGAAATTACTTTATGAAATAAGTTTTTATATTAAATAGGTGGTGTTTCTATGAGAACTCGATCCCGAACCTTTTCAGGGCTCGATACCTATCCTTCGAAGAGCGGCGATATCCCTGGCATAACATCAGCTGGAGTGGTGGTAGCTACCTTCTCTTAGAAAAAGAGGATTAACACCGCTCAACGACATATTCCAAAGAGTAGGATAATCGTCGTACCTGGGGCCAAATTATTAAAGTAAGTTTAACTTACAGTTAATTAACTATAAACTTAGAATGTGATTTGTTGTAATTAAAACGTATCGACACCAACACGTTCTAATCTACCAGTTACTTAACTGTAAGATAAACTTGAGTTAATAATTTGGACCTTAGCGATATTTAATTTGTGCCAAACCTAACACATACAAAAAACTTGCAATATCTCGTAAATCGAGCCCCAAATCAAAATCGTATAATAGTAAAATAAAATAGAATAAAAGAACGCTCTATCTAAAAATAAATATTCTGAAACTATAGGCATACTACAAAAAAATTCAGGAGGTCCATGGGTACTACAACCTCCCTCTCCTCCGTTCGCGGTTTAGAATAAAATTACTCAGAAATTGTGCCGATTTGCGATAAAAATACGTACCAAATTTCAAACAAATATCTCTAAAATCACCGGAGCTATCCATAAAGATAACTTTTAAAATTTTTATTTTGACACTGTATTTTGAAAATGGGGCTCTAAAATGAAAAATGGTATAAGAAAAGTCTCCTTACTGTAGTCCAAAGAATATGTGGTTAACGGCTTGACTTACTAATATGTAACACCTTGTATACATAAATACAGGCTGGTCCGAATTTTATGCACGAAACTTCGAGGGCAGATAGATCTCTTTAAAATAGTAGGTGTTTGCCCTAGGTCTGGAACGGCCTCGTTTTAATGTTAAAAAAATAGATTTTTTGTTTATATCTCCGGAATCTATTAACCGGTCTCGATAAAATTTGGTGCAGATAATATATAAAAGTAGGTCTTGCATTCCCTAAAATATGAGCTGTAAAGGTTGAACCACTGGTGTATAACTGTGTATAACTCATATTTTAGAGAATGCAAGACCTACTATCATACATTATCTGTACCAAATTTTATTGAGATCGGTTAATAGATTCCGGAGATATAAACAAAAAATCATTTTTTTTAACAACTTCAACAGCCTGTATCTCTAAAACGACCTACTATTTTAAAGAGATCTATTTGCCCTCGAAGTTTCCTGCATAAAATTTGGACCACCTTTTATACCGGGTGTTTCAGAGTTGAAGTGACAAAAGCCTAGGGGAGATTCCGCTCAACAAAATATGTAAAAAAGTTCATATGAACATGGGTCCGCAAGTGCTTCGTTTGCGAGATAGAAGATATTTTTTTAATTGAGTTTAAAAAAAGCGCTTTAGCCGATTTGAATGAAATTTTTACGGTTTATTAGAAACAATTATCATTTATGATTTTTATGAATTTATTTATCAATTGGACCAATTTATAGGTTCTCGAAAACGAAGCGAGGCACTAAAAACAGTCAAGAGACACAAATGTACTATTTTTAGTGAGTTTATCTGAATATTACATACAAACCGCAAAAAATTATCATACATCAATTGGACCAATTTGTTAAGTTCTTAAAAACGAAGCGAGACAATAAAAGAGTTAAGACACAAATGTACTATTTTTAGTGGGTTTATCTGGGTGTAACAACGTGATTTTTTTGACATCCCACATTTATGTTCCTTAGATTTATTTTTAATAAATGTAGTTTACCGCACCGACATTTGGCATTTTTAACGCCGCCTGAATTAATCCGGCACCGAGTAGCGCGGAGTCGATAGCCTGCTAACCGGCTTTGCGCAAATCTGTCCCTAGATAAATGATACTGTAGATAGGAAATTTGAACAGATTTCGTAGTCATCAACAGCGCTAACTGTTGACACTTTCTCCAACTTCTATTGCTTTCCTTTTCTAGGAATTATCGGTAATACAGTGAGTTAAATTACCTGTAGCCGGTAAAAGATGCAAGCGCCATCTAGTTGTACGCTCTACAACTATATACCTACCCAATATTTGTTTTAGGTATTCTGCCGCCGCTAAATTTAAAATTATATAACAAATCTCACCCTACACAGATCACTCAGAAATTGGTTTTGTAGAATGGTGTATATAGGTAGAATAGGACTGTAAATAAATGTAAATATTTCCCAATTTGTGATTATCATTCCTGTGTGAAGTCTCACTCTCTCTAGACCCTCCGGACATACCGTGTCTTTACTCTAACCGCCCAAGTGGTGGTGTTTCTGCACTACAAACAGAAACTGGCGCCCGATGTAACCGCCGCCGCTCAGGCGTCATAGTGGTGGACGACGAAGGAAATAAACAAAACGTCACATTACCGCAAAAAACTACAGGGCGACATTCTTTTCTACAAAAAAAAACGACTTGCTCGCTGGGTACGCCCCTGAAAATTTTGGATCAAATCTAATTGGTCCAGTTGATGTATGATAATTGTTAACCGTACAAATTTCATTCAAATCGACTAAAGCGTTGTTTTAAAACTCAATTAAAAGAAATAACGAAGCACTTGCGGGCCCATGTTGATGTGAACATTTTTACATATTTTGATGAGCGGTATCTTCCTTAGGCTTTTGTCACTTCAAATCTGAAACACCCGGTATATAAAGGGTGTTTCAGTTCGAGTGAATCAAACTTTAACCACAAATAGCACTCAATAAATAATTCAGAATTGCCTTATAAAGCAAAGGTCTAAGCCTCACAGTTTTCACTGCACAGGGTTATTCATATAACATTTTACCCCTCTTAACTTTTTTATTTTTTGAGTTAGACAAAAATAGTTAAGATAAAAGTTGTAGGGAATGTTTCTGTGAGTTTAATGAGTTTATAAAAATAGAAATTATATAGGGCGTTCAAAAGACACGAACCAAACTTATGTTTTTTAAATGGAACATCCTGTATATTATTCGATTTTCGTAATTTCTGCCTCTTCCTGATTCCAACAATGTATATATGTTGTAGGTTTACGTAATAATTTACTCAATATTCTGCTTTTAAAGACTGAATCTCGCCATGAAAAATAAATATCAAAATCGCTATGTAGAATAAAAATGTTTTCATAGAACCGAAAATTTTACACATGTAACACTATTTTCCGCACCCCTTTGAAAATGGTGTATAACTTTTATAGTGTTGATAAAAAAATGATATTGTTGAATGCTATCTTTAAGGTATTTGGAAATATCCTGGAGTTCAATTTAGAGAGTATTGAAAGTAAACAAATATAAACCATATCGTTATCGCCTGGTACAAAAATAGTATGGAAACGACACTAATAGGCGGCGCGAGTTTTGCCAAATAATGCTAGATAGACATTTAAAAAATGAAGAATTTATAGGTTCGTAATGCTGCTATTGACACTATTACATTGGCGCAACAACAACTATTACTACTACTTCTACTGTTACTACTACAATTACTGTTACTAAGTATCACCAGCGTCAACGGTACTACTACTACTATTACCACTGCCATCATGTTTGATATTGCTACTGTTATTTATTTTTATAATTTATTAGATTCTATCTTGTGGACTGATGGGCCATTTTTACAACAAGTGGCGTGTTTAATAGAAGGAATTCACATTACTGGACGTCAGAAAATCTACACCAATATATCTCTATTCAGAGGCAAAACAGGTCCAGTATTTTATCTCTTTGATGAACTGAAATACACTGAACTTCTCAGAAGAGAAATATGTAATTTGGTAAATGCTCTTGATGTGCAAAATATTGTCTAGCAGCAAGACGGCGCTCCAGCACAAGAACAAATGCCGTTAAGCTGCATCTAGACAATACTTATATTGACTGGATAGGTGCCAACAATTTTGTGGCTTTTCCGAAGTCCAGACTTAACCCCTATGGATTTTTTTCTCTGGGATATTCTAAAGAATAGAGTACATCAAGAGAAAACAAATAACGTAAATTACCTGAAAGAAATATATCTCAGGAAATTCGCATTTTAAATGAATCTGGTCAAGTCAATAATTTTAAAAGAAATTTAATTAAAAGGTATAATCTTTGTCTTGCACATAATGGAGCAATTTGTGTATTCGTTAATAAACTCTGAAGTTTTTCTTTGACTACTTATTTAAAATAGGGCATAAATATCTAATATTATATTTTCCATAGCAATTTTTACATTGCCCATTGCGAGATTCAGTCTTTCAAAGCAGAATATTGAGCAAATTGTTAAGTAAACCAACAACATTATATACATTGTTAGAATCAGGAAGAAGCAGAGATTCCAAAAATCGAATAATATAAAGTGTTCTAAAAAACATAAGTTTGGTGCGTATCTTTGGAACGCCCAGTATAATTTTCTATTTTCATAAACTCATTAAACTCACAGAAAGATTTCCTACAACTTTTATCTCAACTATTTTTGTCTAACTCAAAAAATAAAAAAGTTAAGGGGGGTAAAATGTTATATGAATAACCCTGTACAGGGTCGTATTGGTCGGTTTTTAAAGTCGTATTGTTTATGAAATCTTTGGTATGCTTATAATGATTCAAATTTCGTGTGGTGTTAACATTTGCACATGTGCATAATTTACTGTAAAATTTACAAATATTTGTAGGTAAGTGGCGTAGGAATGGGTAGTAAAGTGAGATTTTTTTTACCCCAACTTCTACGCCAATGACCTAATAATCATTTGGGATTGAGACTGAGACTTGCTTTTTATGGCAATTCTTAATTATTTATTGAGTTCTATTTGTGATTAAAGATTGATTCACCCAAACTGAAACACCCTGTATACCGGGTGATTCAGTTCGATATTCGCGACCTCGTATCGCTTTTATTTTAACAAATTGCTATAACAAACCTCATATATTTTTAAATCGCCGCTCAAACTCTATCAAATGACATTATTAGATCGTCTCTATGGTAACACATGTCATAATTGCTATAGTCAACTGTTTTTGTTCAAATAGCACGCTATATATTTTTTTATAAATTCTGGAAGATATTTTTTTCTGCATTCAGCTATGTAACGAAGTCTGTAGTTTTATTAGAAATATTACTAGAAAAACAGCAAAAAAGATTAACCCTACTTTCAGTAGCTTTATTCTAAAAAATGATAGCCAGCTGCGGAAACAACTGAATAACGGTTTGTCAAAATAATTGACCATTTTGTACCTACCTACCCAACTATAACTAATTATAACATGAATACTTACAGTAACCAAGAAAAACTAGATATGATTTTAATTTATGGAAAGAACGCTAAAGCTGCCAGGTATTTATACCAACATCGTTTTCCGCAGAGACAACTTCCGTCAGATAAAATTTCCGTAAAGTTAGCCAGGAATTTGGCGGTAGATGGAAGTTTTCAAAAGAGAAGAAGAGTTTTTATACCCAGAAGGGCAAGAGATGAAAAACATTCGACAAAGATGTTAAATGGCCTGCTATATCTCCTGATCTCACTCCTATAGATTTCTTTCTTTGGCCTTAACTAAATGATACTGACGATCTTAAAAACAGAATAAGAGTAGAATGTCGGAGATTAAATGAAGAAGCACTAGAATGTGTTTGTAGAGAGAGAGAGTGATAAACAGAGCCATTGTGTGTTTGGAAGCAAATGGAGGTCATTTGGAACATTTGAAATAAGTATTGTTTTAAATTTTTATATTATTATCGAATTAAAAATAAAATATGTTACTTTAAAAAACATATTAACTTGTTTCCGCATCTGGCTATCATTTTTCAGAATAAAGCTACGAAAAATAGAATTAATCTTTTTTGCTGTTTTTTAGCAATATTTCTAATGAAACTAGACTTCCTTACATAGCTGAACGTAGAAAAAAATATATCCCAGAATTGATAAAAAAATATATAGTGTGCCATTTGACTATAGCAATTTTGACATATATTACCAAGGAGACGATTTAATAATGTCATTTTATAGTTCTTGAACGGCGATTTAAAAATATATAGGGTTTGTTATAGCTATTTGTTAAAATAAAAGAGATACAGGGCCGCGAATACCAAACTGAATCACCCGGTATATCAACGGTTGAATAACTGATTGCAACATCATCAGAAGAGAACTTCAAAGTTTTTTCTTTAAAAGAAACACTTGGGGATTAAGTCTCCTCGCTGGAATGTGAAAAAATAATAAAAATTGACTAAACACATGCTTGTGCCAGAGGGTCAGTAAACTTTTTCCCAAGCTGATCTCATCGACGCAAGGATTTATTTAATTTTTAATTCTTTTTTGAATAAATAAGGCAAGACTAAAATGTGACAAACGGATTATTTCAGATAAAACTGAACGTCATTCTACGTTTTACGTTGTCATGAAAAAACTAAAAAAATATGTTAATTAATGTTATTTTTATTGAGATAATTTACAAACTGAAAAGTCCCAATCAAGTATACATGGATTCTTTGAAAATTTAAAATGGGGTTCTTAGATTTAAATGTAAAATTCATCTTCACAGTTTATATCTAAGGAGTATTTTCCAAGTCTATATCATAACTTCAAGACGAATCATTTTAAGGAAAAAAACTCTTGTTCTTAATATATAGGATACTGAAATTGAAAAAATATATTTATTCAAATATTCTGAACATGTTTATAGACTAATTTGACTAATGAGTCAAATAATTTAAGATAAAAGGGGGTGTCAATTAGGTCGGTTTTCGGCCCCCTTCATTTTTGGCAAAAATTTTGTTTTTATCATTTATATCCAATAATCGATTCCACCCAAAACGGTACTCCTCCTTCCTTCCTAGTCAAGATCAAGGTCAATTAGAGGTCAGATTGAGAAAAAGCGCATTAAATCTCGGAGTTTAGATTTTTTGGGCCGCTGAGTCCGAATCGGAGGTTAGTTTGTCTGTACCAGGCTATTTTAAGGTTGTTTCAAATTAATTTCAAGGTCAAATTGAGAAAAAGCCGAGCAATCAAATCCGACCACGTCATACAGTATTCTGAGGTCACGGAGTTCGAATCCGAGGTCATTTGGTCGGTATCAGGTTGTTTGAAGGTTGTCTTAAGGTTATTTCAAGGTCAAATTGAGAAAAGCCAAGTAATTAAGTCTAACCGCCTGTTATACACGTATTTGGAGTTGCCGAGTTCAAATCTGTGATCAGTTTGTCCGTCAGGTCATTTGAAGGCCATTTAAAGTCATTTGAAAGTTAAGGTTAAGGTTAATTTCAAGGTTGATTTGAAAAAAAGGACTTCTGGTAGCGTCAGTGAGAGACGATTACAGATCCTCTGTTTTTGATCGTAGCTAAAATTGTTGATACTAAAAATAGGTTTTTAAAATGAGCAGATCTTTTATCTCGAAAACTACTTATTTGACACAAAAATGACCAGCACAAAGGTTGTAGGAATTCACATGGGTCCCACATCAGTGATATTTTGACCTAAAACTTGGCCAATCCTCCTTACCTTCGGTTCACATTAAGCTAATCGGCACAAATCAAGTAGTGGATGACTCAATCCTTATATAATTGGACCTTGGATTCAAACTCAGAGACTTCAAAAACGTAATCGATTTCTCGGTTTTTTTCTTGGTTTGACCTTTAAACGACCTTCAAATAACCCTCAAATGACCTGATGCAGACAAACTAACTTCGGATTCGAACTCAGCTATCCTAAAAACCTCCACTTAATAGTCCAATTAACTAAGCCTTTAAATCGAAATTTTGCCAACTTGGCTGAATTTTTGATATGAGTTAGTTTAAGGTATATTATAACAATAAGTGAGAGTAATTTTTTGTTCAACCCCCGGCCAAGGGTGGAAAAAGATAAAACAAAGGGCTTTTTCAAGATAACTCAAAAAGGGTAAGAGCTAGAAAAAAAAGTTTTTCATGAAAGTTGTAAAGCAGACAATTCTACATAAAAATGGCCTCTTAACTTTTTCTTGTACTATTACAATTAACAGAGTTAGGGAGGCTAGAAGTTAAGGGAAGATTTCAGAAATTTAAAAAAAATCATAACAAACAGAAAAATGATTGAATTTTGTAATTTTTTTTTTCAATCTGCTCTAAAATATGTAACTTTTCTTTTCAGAGAAATAGATATATTTTTTAATTTTTAATAAGAAAGTTATAACAAAAAATCAAATTTTTAATCGTTAATTTTAATGATTTAACAAAATTAAATTTCTGAAATCTTCCCTTAACTTCTAGCCTCCCTAACTCTGTTAATTTTAATAGTACAAGAAAAAGCTAAGAGACCATTTTTATGTAGAATTGTCTGCTTTACAACTTTCATGAAAAACTTTTTTTTCTAGCTCTTACCCTTTTTGAGTTATCTTGAAAAAGCCCTTTGTTTTATCTTTTTCCACCCTTGGCCGGGGGTTGAACAAAAAATTACTCTCACTTATTGTTATAATATACCTTAAACTAACTCATATCAAAAATTCAGCCAAGTTGACAAAATTTCGATTTAAAGGCTTAGTTAATTGGACTATTAACAGGCGATTAGACTTAATTGCTCGGGGTTTTTTCAATTTGATCTTGAAATGACCTTAAGTCAACCTTTAAATGACCTGACATAGACAAACTAACTTCGGATTCTAATCCAACGACCCCAAAATCCTGTATAACAGGTGGTCCGACTTGATAGCTTGATTTTTTCTGAATTTGTCCTTGAAAGAACCTTGAAATAACTTTAAAATAGCCTGATACAGACAAACTAACTTCCGATTCGGACTCAGCGACCCAAAAAACCTAAACTCCGAGATCCTTTGATTTAATGCACTTTTTAAATAATAAAATTTTCTCTTTTTTTGGCTAAAAATTAAGGAGGCCGAAAATCGGCTTAATTGACCCTCCCCCTTTGGCAACCAGTAGCGGAGATACTGGGATACTGTCATCAACAATTCCAGAACTGAATATTCACCTAGGTCAAGAAATATTTTCAGAAATATTTCACGAATTGGAAATGGTTCCACCAATAATTGTAACAAAGTGGTTACAAATTGTGTTAAACTTTTGTATAGGTACTACTGTTTAAAAATATAAGAAAATATAACGGTTTACTTACATATGATTATATTTGAACATTTTCAAAGAATATATGAAAGATTAACATAATGGATGGATCTTATTTTGAATAGTAATGTCTCATGTATCTAGTTACAGTCCTACCCTAAAATGATCGATGGTATAACCTCCTGAAATTATAACATATGTAATAGACTAAGAAAATATCCTACATATTACAATTAGTGACGCTAAGTGCAGGTACCTACTTTTGAGTATTTAGGGTACCCAGTATTTGTGAAATAAGTATCTGTTACTTCTAGTACCGATCCGATACTATAAATACATATCTACCTAGCACCTATTAATATACAGTATACACACATGCACACGCACAAGTACAAGTACGCGCCCACACACACGCACACACACACCGACCATCCAACGGATCCACATACGGAGAATTGAGGCATGGCATGTTAGTTACCTATGCTAAACCAAATCTCAGTACCGGATGGGTACATTTTGTTCAACTATTCACTACTTCGGATTTTGCTGATTAACGGATACTTTTTATTGGATAGTTACNACGAACACAAACTATTGTGAAGGTCATTTTACAGCAAAATAATAGCGATCAAATATAATATTTAAAATAAATAAAACAATTTCCTCAGTTATCCCAAGTCCCAGTTACCCTAGTTATAGTTATCCGTATCCGGGTATGTCAGACAATTTAACAAAGAAGACTGTTTATTCAGTTCAAGCTTTCGAGCACTTTATTGTCTCTTCCAGGAACTCTATAACGGTTACAGTATTATGAAAAAAACTTTAAAAGCTCAAACAAGAAACTATACTTACAAATGTTGAGATTATATTATAAAAATGATAACGCGACGAAACAATGATCCGTCATAAGTAAAAAATTTTTTAAAAGTTACACAAGTTCCTGTTAAAATTTGCCAAAAAATTGATAAAACAACACATTATTCAAACAATTAAATACCGGAAACCTATGTCATGAACACATGGTTATAGAGGTTATGCGTAGTGGGAGAAATCAACCACAGAACACAGAGTGACCATAAACTAAACATACAAACAGGAAATCAGGTATTGCCAACCCACAACCTTAAATATTAAAACTCACTATTGTTAAAATTATTATTGGAAAAATGTAACAGGTATGTGAAAATTACACTAAGGTTTTCAATATCCGATCTTCTGTTAATACAATCCCCTTCCCTATCTATTATAACACATTTCTAAAAAAGTTCTCTTGTTCAAATTGATCTCACTGCACAGAATCTCTACATCCTCAAAATTAATACTATGGCTTAAATCTAAAGCATGTTGCGTAAGCATACTGGAATTTTTGTTACATCTGATATCGCTCTTGTGTTCTGTGGTTGATTTCTCCCACTACGCATAACCTCTATAACCATGTGTTCATGACATAGGTTTCCGGTATTTAATTGTTTGAATAATGTGTAGTTTTATCAACTTTTTGTCAAATTTTAACAGGAACTTGTGTAACTTTTAAAAAATTTTTTACTTATGACGGATCATTGTTTCGTCGCGTTATCATTTTTATAATATAATCTCAACATTTGTAAGTATAGTTTCTTGTTTGAGCTTTTAAAGTTTTTTTCATAATACTGTAACCGTTATAGAGTTCCTGGAAGAGACAATAAAGTGCTCGAAAGCTTGAACTGAATAAACAGTCTTCTTTGTTAAATTGTCTGACATACCCGGATACGGATAACTATAACTAGGGTAACTGGGACTTGGGATAACTGAGGAAATTGTTTTATTTATTTTAAATATTATATTTGATCGCTATTATTTTGCTGTAAAATGACCTTCACAATAGTTTGTGTTCGTTGCTTCTTGAGATTTCAATTGCTGCAGGAGCATATTCGTGATATAAAGGTAAATATGACTTTATAATGCAAGAAAATGTTATTATATTTTTCTACTTTCCATAAGTAGTAAATTTCCTTTTATTTTAACAAGTCTATTTTCATTTTTGTGAAATATTAATAAAAGTTTTCGTAGCTGGGTTTTCTTTACATTGTACCGTATATTATCTACTTTATTGTTCTTTATCACATAAATTTAAATTGAAAGATTTTTTTGAATCGACATTGTAAAATTCGAATAGATCTTGCTTTCTTCTATCGATTAAAAAAATATATCTATTTATCTGTTGCAGAAGCTGAGAAAAGTCGATTCCTGATAAATGTATCATTTTCCGATTTAAACAAATTTTCATAATTATAAAGTCTGCTTCAAACAATCAAAATCACTTTTGACTATTACTGTACGGGGAGATTCACTATATATTTTGAAATACAAAAGTTGCACGATTTTTTATGAATTTTTCGCAAATGATAGTAGAAAAACAAATGAAGTCCAATCAAAATGGCCGCAGATGTTAACTTTGTTAATTTAAATGGAACACCCTGTATATTTTTACATATTTGGATAGAACGTTCTCTGTCGAGCATAGTCATATAGGATTTGGGTCCATCTCTAACAAACAATAAGCGAGATACTAAACTAGTGGAAAAAATTAAGGGATCAAAAAAAAATCTAAATTTTAGGCGATTTTTCAAATGGCTGTATCTTTGATAAAAATGGTCGTATTGGAGTAAAAAATAAAGCAATTTGAAGCTTGAAGTTTCTAATTTTTGGATCTTGCAAAAAAATTTTTTCAAGTAACACGTATCGCGCAATCTTAATGAATATTATGAAAAAAAATTTTTCGAAATTTTTTTCGATCTTATTTTTGGTGTACGGACTTGAAAAAAATTTT
>NW_019418103.1:0-14092 GCF_000390285.2 Anoplophora glabripennis | reverse complement strand
ATATATTAAGTATACAAAAATGAAAGTTTTCACTTTCTTAATCTTAACCGACCAAAATTATAATTTGCTTTACGTCCGCTCATTTTATGTTTATGTAAAAACAGCCAAACAGAAAAAGTTGAGTGATGAATTGAGTACAGCACAAAATAGATCATACGTAAATGTAACGCAAATATAATATAGGTTAGATTAAACTGAAATTAGAGCGCAAACTCCGCTTTGTCTACATTGTCTACATAGTCTACGTTGTTTACATAGTCTACGTGAAGTCTACACGTAGACGTCGACAATTAGTAGACGCGTAAACGCCCATCCCTGGTGACGAGGCATTTTCAGAAACAAACTTTTGCAAAATACAGACTTTACAGTGACTTATCAGAATTGTCATATTGTTATAGATACGTTATTTCCAAAAAATGTGGGGTCCTCTGTGTTAATAAATATTTTCTGTAATTTTTTCATAACCGAGTATAATTTCGATTTTTTGATAGGTATTTTTTATGTAGAAGAATATTCACAAAGGGTTGGAGTAAAATGAACGCTCTGTATGATTTAATCTAATAGGAACATAATCACTGCATACTTCATGAAGAGAAACTAAGCAACAATAAATTTTGCTCAAATCGGTTAACTGGATTCAGAGTTAAGGAGAAAACAAAAAATAAAAAATAAACACCCTGTAACTTTTTTGCGACATTTTTCGTTTAAGCAAGTTTGGTTAAATCGACACCATTTGGGTTCTAGATTATACCCTTGAAGTATGTGTATCATTTTTGTTCTAAAAATTTCTCGACCTTCGAAACTTATCTTGAACCAAATCGCATATAGTCTTCCGTAACATTCATAGACCTTATGGACTGGCCCTAGAAAGAGAGGTCAATCGCGCTGATGTGTGCATGGCAGATAAAGCTCGTGCAGGCAAATACCGGCAAAACAAATAACGGTACACCGGTATACCAGTACAAAAAAACCGTAAACAAACCTTAAGAGTAAAAGTCATGTAAAAGATTTCTTAAATTTTTGTGTGTGATTTATGTTCGTTTGCACCGAAGTTAATAAGCATTACTTAAAAATAAGAAATGCTTAAGTAAGCTTTTTGTATTGCACCATGCGTTAAGATCTTCTTAAGTATGGAAACAGATTCTTAAATTTAAGTTTCAGTTTGACAGCGACTTAAGTTCTTTATTGAAACAGACTTGGAGCGTGCGCAAAACACTAAAATTTCAAAGAAAAAAAAACGCGGAAAGTGCAAATAAAATGTCATGTGTGTGGTATTAAAGTAGGTAGTTGTAAAAAAAGGATTGTGGACATTCGATTGAATGACATATTTGAAGATGATTTAGATGTCTCCTTAGGCCGCTAAATATCACGAGGTATGTACTGGAATTTATTTAATAGATAAATCGTTGGTCGTGAAATGTTCCCCGCGTTCAGATTCATAGCTCGTATAGAGCCTTAACTCTACATTCATTTTTAGGCCTTTTTCCTTGTAGGATCCAATTTTCCCCTGCATAAACCTGCACAAAACTGAGCATAAACCTATATAAATCGGCATAAATCTAAACCTGGTGCCCGCTTCACACATCCTAAGTAGTGTTGGTCACCTACCTACCAGTCCCAGCTGCGGGAGGGAGAATTCTACCGCCCAGCCACAGGTCACCCTTAGTATAAGGAAACAACTTCCTTTCACTCCCTTTCATCGAACCAAGGAGCAACTTAAAGGTAGCCTTTTAAACCACGAAAACATACCCACTTGCATGCCCATTTATTATCTAACGTTATACAAAATCTTAGGGCAATATCAATTCGGAATTAATTGTTTCATTGAAAAAAAATGATAATAATTAGTTAATAAATTACAATATATAATTTTAATACTGTACAAAAGGGTCCTTTGGATGATAGTTTACATTACTGATTTTCAAAACGGTAAAATAACGTTTTTTTTTTGTATCTTTGTGGCGATAAGATATTATCGGCCTACCGTTTTAATTTTTGGTTTTTGGCCTTGTTTTTTTTTTTGTGAAGGGCGGGTTTTGTGCTTTTAGTTTAGCATTTCGTTAGTTTACCTTTTCTTTAGTTTAACCTTTCTTATTATGTATAGAAATAGTTATCTTTACTTCAAGATGGAAGTTAATCGATTATTGGGCGATGAATTAAGTTATGAATTACAGATTAGTTTAGCGATAGGGTAACAGTAACAGAAAAAAGGGCCATATTAAGAGACGTTTTTCGGAAAGAAAAATGAAATATTGCGCCAATGCCTCGGATAGTTACTTTGGATGCAGTTAATGAACTTGCTATTTGTTCTGGGAAAATTGAGGAACTAAATTTTGCTATTATGGAGTTCGATCAAAATAATATGGAAAATTTCAACGAATTTACTCACGATTGTTACATATTTCTCTTCGATTAAATCGGATCTCGTGTGAGGATGAAAATTAAATAGGCCAAAAGGCTAGTTTAGTAACCAAATGTGCTCAGCTGATAGGCGATCTTAATTTAGCATTCGAGGGTTTATCTACGAGCCAGGCAGAGGCTCGCTCTGATAATATCAAGAATCTGGAATGGGCCATTCTGGACGAAGACAATCCCCTCATTCCAGAAGTATGTTCGGGACAATCTAAATCCGCTACAGTCTCCTATGACCTAATTGAGGTTCCAATTTCAAGAGCTGGTCAATCCGTTTCTCGAGATGATTTATTGAAAAGAGGACTCCTTTCCAGTAGCCATTATGTTCTGACTGGTCACTCTAGGGTTGAAGGTCAACAGTCTCATCCCGGAGATGCCAGAACTCGTTCTAAGATTCCCAGGAATAGTTCAGAACCTCAGGTTTGCTTCCCAAAAGTTATATCTCAACGTCCCAATGCAACTAGAGAATTTCGCAAGCCTCTCCAGAAGGAGGTAACTGGAAACCCTTTCGATCAGGTTGAGAATCTCCCTGTGCGGTTGGAGGATCTAGAATTGTCATCTGTAGGTTCCAATTATCCAGTCACGTACGAAGTTAGACCGAAGGCTCCGGAGATTGGTCGTTAGAATGTAAGGTTTAATGGAAGATCGAGTGTCAACGATTTCCTAGAAAGAATTGAAGAACTGCGTATCTCTAGGGGTGTCACTAAGGAACAATTGCTGCGATCAGCGCCGGAATTATTCATACAAGAGGCCTTATTATGGTACCGTACTGGTCGCTTTATATCTTGGGATGCTCATGTCTCACAGTTACGGCAAGCATTCCAGCCATATGATTACGAATATATGCTATGGGAAGAAATTCGACGAAGAACTCAAGAAACGCATGAGAAAGTAATTACTTTTGTTGCAGTGATGGAAAATCTTTTCAGGACTATCCCAATTTCCTTCGGAAGAAACCCGGATCAAATATATCCAACGCAATTTATTGCCCTATATTCAAATGCAATTATCTACCCATTCCGTATCTACTCTAGCTGAACTGACTCGATTAAGCCGATCCATTGAAGAGACGGAGATGAAAGTACAAAAGTTTGTACCGCCATCTACTAACTACAGAAATTTATTAGAACCTGAATTAGCCTATCGTATGACACCAAATCAATTAGCCGCCACTTCCTCCTTTAAAAGAGAAGCTCCTTCAGTGCCAGCATTTGAGTCAGCCAGACCGTCAATTGCCCCGGACCATCCTTCGTCAACGACGACACCGGAATTAACAGCTAATAGCCCTTCTTCTTGTTGGAATTGTGGACTTCCAGGTCATCGGTTTAGGGCTTGTGATAAGCCTAGAAGGAAGTTTTGCTTTCGATGTGGACGCGATCATTTGACCTCAACTTCGTGTCCCAATTGTCAAAAAAGCGGCACGAGAGGTATTATCTCCTTGGTCGTACGAACTGGCTGATGATACAGGACGGAATCGAGGAGTCTGGCATTTCAAGGACCTTAAAGCCCACCCACCAGATGATTAGAATGTTGCAAATTCTGAGTACTGATCCCATTTGTTGTGGTCTCGTAACCGTTCAGTACTAAGTAAAATAGCTTAGTTTGATCCAGTTAAGACTAAAAATTATGTAAGTAGGTTATTAGTCCGGCTCAAAATTTTGTTTAATATTTCTGTTAGGTTGTATGTGCGTTACCTGCAGTATCGTGTTTTAACTTTCCGCTGGAAAGGGGGGGAGTTGTTACGGTTCCGATATAAAAATAAAAAAAGAACCAATAAAAAATAAATAATGTTTCAATAAGTAAAAGCCTATCAATCGCCGCCTCTGTTGAAATTGCTACGAGTTTCCTTTTGCGCCCGGAGACCAAGGAAAAAAGGAGTCGTCGATTGTCTCGCCATTGTTAATGGTCTTGAAAGACGAACGTAAATTTTGCGGATATTATAGCCTAGAAAACCGAAATTATTTGTGTTTATTGAGATCCGAGAAGGATCCTCAGAAAATTGGGATTTGTGACCAGATAAATTTTAGTTTCCTTGCGACAGAGTATCTCCTTAGGCCGCTAAATATCACGAGGTATGTACTGGCATTTATTTAATAGATAAATCGTTGGTCGTGAAATGATCCCAGCGTTCAGATTCACGGCTCGTATAGCGCGTTAACTCTACATTCGTTTTTAGGCCTTTATCCTTCTGGGATGCAATTTTCCCCTGCATAAACCTGCACAAAACTGAGCATAAACCTGCATAAATCTGCATAAACCTGCATACATCTACATAAATCGGCATAAATCTGAACCTGATGCCCGCTTCACACATCCTAAGTAGTGTTGGTCACCTACCTACCAGTCCCAGCTGCGGGAGGGAGAATTCTACCGTCCAGCAACAGGTCACCCTTAGTATAAGGAAACAACTTGGTTTCACCCCCTTTCATCGAACCGAGGAGCAACTTAAAGGTAGCCTTTTAAACCACGAAAACATACCCACTTGCATGCCTATTTATTATCTAATGTTATACAAAGTCTTAGGGCAATAATATAAGGTGTAACCTCAGAGTATATACATATATATACAGGGTGTTTTTGAATGGAATAGCATAAATGATACCAGTGAATCTACATTTCAAAAGAACACGATCTGCAAAAAATCGCCTGAGTAAAATGTTCACCCCTGAAGAGATATGGGCCATAAAAGTTTCCAATAAAATTATGAAAATTGTCTGTAATTTGAAAACCGAACGAGATACAAATAACAAATTTTTTACAGGTTGTTACTAATACAGATGGGAGTTTTCAACTATTTTTCGAAAATTTTAACCCCTCGAAAGGGGTTGAAATAACCACCCCTCAAGCCATTTTTTGACATAACTTTTATATTTCGTAAAAACTCGATATCCAAAAATACGCATTAGATAAACTGGTTCTTTTAGAAACTTTTATCTCTCTAGCAATTTTCCTTTAAAACTTTTCGTTTATTAATAAAAAAATAAAATGTATTACCATTCACCTCACACCGTATATGATTGCAATCAATCAAAGAAAAACTAAGTGTGCTGCTGTCATGCCAGTTGTCACAATTAACTCTTCTGTAAGTTGTCACTGTTATCAGCTAAATACTTTTTGGGTGTAAATTAACAAGAATTATGCCAAATTTTACTAATGATGAATATGTGGACATGCTACAAGTGTTTTTTTCTACGATCGTGCAAAATTTACTACTTATTGCACTACCTACTGTGCCAAAAGTTTAACTTTTTTTACAGTAGTAAAAAAAAAATATTGATTACAAGTTTAATCTAAGCATATCCATAAGTACCTAACGTCTGACATTGACAATTTGCGCAATTAATTTCCAGTTGTCAGTTAAAATTTTAATATTATGTAAAATACTGTTAAATAAAATTTGAAATAAAAACAATCGTAGAAAAAATGTTGCGTGCAACATGTGCAAAAAGCATATTTGTTGCACTTAACATGATTGCAGCTCTCAACTTCGTCTCGAGCTGCAAACTTCATGCATCGTACAACAAATACACACTCTTTACAGTAGTTGCACAAATAACTGTTTGAATGTCGCAGAAACTTTTATTAAATAGAAGTACAATGAAAACGAAACTAAGAAATAATTTATTATCAAAAAGAGAAAAAACAAAAAACTTAGTTAAAGGACATTTTCAAAATAATTGCCATTTCTTTCTAAACACAACCTAACACGTTTATCAAAGTTGTTACGGACTCGAGCAAAAATTATGGGATTGTTGCGAATCTCATCAGCCGCCGCGAATATTCTTTCCTGTAGCTCTTCAACACTGTCAACTGGGGTCGCATAAACAATACTTTTTATATGTCCCCAAAAGAAAAAATCCATGGGCGTTAGATCGGGAGAACGTGCAGGCCAAGAGATAGGTGCCTCATTGCCGCGACCTATCCAACGATTCGGGTAATTTAAATTAAGCCACCGCCTAACTACTACAGTGCTGTGAGCAGGAGCCCCGTCATGCATGTACCACATGGCCTGACGTACATTTAATGGTACTTCCTCCAGAAGTGGTGGTAGATGCTCATTTAAGAACTGCAAATATTCAACAGCACCAAGTCGATGAGGTAAAACAAAAGGGCCGACAAGCACATTTCCTACAATTCCTGCCCAAATGTTTAAACTAAAATTATGTTGAAATGTTGTCATAGATACTTCGTGAGGATTTTCATGAGCCCAGGAATGAAGATTGTGCATATTGGTTAAACCATGTCTTTGAAAAGTTGCTTCATCTGTGAAAAGTATCTTTGAGGCAAAATTCAAATTATTTCTTAGAATATTAAGATACGATTCGCAAAAAACAACTCGCTTATGCATGTCTGGTTCAAGTAGAGCTTGAACTGGCCGGTGGTGAAAAGGATATAATAAATTATCATGGACAATATTCCAAACAACACTATGGGACACATTTAAGTGCATTGCTGTTTTTCTCGTACTAGTCTGACGATTTTCGTCAAACTCTTCAAGTACTGCATCCTCAAGATAAATAGTACGAACAGTAGGTCTTCGGCCGGTACCCTCAATATGCGGCTGTATTTTTCCAGTTTCCCGAAGTCTTCGTTCTACCGCCGAAAAAGTTTGTCTGTGGGGAACTTGACGATTTGGATATCTCTCATTATACGCTCTTGTTGCCGCAGCACAGTTTTTGCGACATTCAAAATACACTTGTAGCATGTCCACATATTCATCATTAGTAAAATTTGGCATAATTCTTGTTAATTTACACCCAAAAAGTATTTAGCTGATAACAGTGACAACTTACAGAAGAGTTAATTGTGACAACTGGCATGACAGCAGCACACTTAGTTTTTCTTTGATTGATTGCAATCATATACGGTGTGAGGTGAATGGTAATACATTTTATTTTTTTATTAATAAACGAAAAGTTTTAAAGGAAAATTGCTAGAGAGGTAAAAGTTTCTAAAAGAACCAGTTTATCTAATGCGTATTTTTGGATATCGAGTTTTTACGAAATATAAAAGTTATGGCAAAAAATGGCTTGAGGGGTGGTTATTTCAACCCCTTTCGAGGGGTTAAAATTTTCGAAAAATAGTTGAAAACTCGCATCTGTATTAGTAAACAACCTGTAAAAAATTTGTTATTTGTACCTCGTTCGGTTTTCAAATTACAGCCAATTTTCATAATTTTTTTGGAAACTTTGATGGCCCATATCTCTTCAGGGGTGAACATTTTACTAAGGCGATTTTTTGCAGATCGTGTTCTTTTGAAATGTAGATTCACTGGTATCATTTATGCTACTCCATTCAAAAACACCCTGTATATCCTGGGTGATTTAGTTTGGTATTCGCGGCCCTGTATCTCTTTTATTTTAACAAATAGCTATAACAAGCCCTATATCTTTTTAAATCGCCACTCGAACTCTATTAAATGATATTATTAGATCGTCTCCATGGTAACATATGTCAAAATTGCTATAGTCAACTGTTTTTGTTCAAATAGCACACTATATATTTTTTTATCAATTCTGGAAGATATATTTTTTCTGCGTTCAGCTATGTAAGGAAGTCTATAGTTTCATTAGAAATATTGCTAGAAAAACAGCAAAAAAGATGCACCCTACTTTCTGTAGTTTTCTTCTGAAAAATGATAACCAGTTGCGAAAACAAGTTACTATGTTTTTTAAAGTAACATATTTTATTTTTAATACGATAAGATAACAATTTAAAACAATACTTATTTCAAATGTCCAAAATGACCTCCATTTGCTTCCAAACACAGAATAGCTGTGTTTATCACTACCTCTCTACAAACACATTCTAGTGTTTCTTCATTTAATCTCCGACATTCTACTCTTATTCTGTTTTTAAGGTCGTCAATATTATTTAAAGACGAAGAGTAAACTTTTTCTTTTAGGTAAGGCCAAAGAAAGAAATCTATAGGAATGAGATCCGGAGATCTATAGCAGGCCATTTAACATCTTTATCGAATGTTCTTCATCTCTTACCCTTCTGGGTTTAAAAACTCTTCTTTTCTTTTGAATACCTTCTGCTGCCAAATTCCTGGCTAAGTTTCCGAAAATTTTATCTGATGGAAATTGTCTGTGCGGAAAACGATGTTGGTATAAAAGTCTGGCAGCTTTAGCGTTCTTTCAGCACTCTCCATAAATTAAAATTATATCTAGTTTTTCTTGGTTATTATAAGTATTCATGTTATAGTAATAATAATTAGTTATAGATAGAATAGGTAGGTAGAAAATGTCAATTATTCTGAAAAACCGTTATTTAGAAACGTCAAAATTCAGTTGTTTCCTCAGCTGGCTATCATTTTTCAGAATAAAACTACTGAAAGTAGGATTCATCTTTTTTGCTGTTTCTTTAACAATATTTGTAATGAAACTATAGACTTCTTTATATAGCTGAATGCAGAAAAAAAATATATTCCAGAATTGATAAAAAAATATATAGTGTGCCATTTAAACAAAAATAGTTTACTATAGCAATTTTAACATATGTTACCATGGAGACGATCTAACAATGTCATTTGATAGAGTTTGAGCGGCGATTTAAAAATATATAGGGTTTGTTATAACTATTTGATAAAACAGACATCAAACTGAATCACCCGGTATATATAAAAGCCAAAAAATTAGACGGCTGTCTAAGTTAAAAACCAAATTTCTTTCTTAGACGGGGATGCAGCCAATGATAAAAAAAGTTACACTCTTTTAAATTTTCAAGCTTTCGAAACTATATTTTGTTTCTTCATCAGGAAAAAACTACAATAGGATACAAGTTAAAATTTTCTTATAAAATAGTCAATTAAAAACTACTTACTATGCGAGAATTACATTGAAGTTAGCCAACATAATAGGATTGTTTCCTTAATACTTAAAAATTTTTGGTAGAGTTTCCCCTTTCTCCGCATAAGTAAACAGTGACAATCTTTTAGGTGACACCTTGTATAGCGGTATGTAACTTTTGTTTGTTATTTTTGTTCCATAATCTAACTAATTAATTATTTAAAAATTTTTGGTAGAGTTTCCCCTTTCTCCGCATAAGTACAAAACACACTTTAACACAAACACAAAAACTTTAATATACTTTTTTCCTCCTTATCTGATATCCGTACCTAAAAGACAGGCGACATTATTCATTTTGTTTGATTTCGGCTCTTGTCTGTCGTAGTTATGAATTTTAAAAATTTTTATATTTGTACAATTTTCCGTTTTTAAACCTGTGATGTTTTTAATAATTTGTAATAACGACCTATGTCCGCGGTAGGTGTACCTATTATATTGGCTAACTTTAATGTAATTCTCACATAGTAAGTAATTTTTAATTGACTATTTTATAAGAAAATTTTAACTTGTTTCCTATTGTAGTTTTTTCTTGGTGAAGAAACAAAATGGCACTATGTCACAATCTCCTGTAACCACTATATAGTGTATAGCAATTACCTATATTAGTAATTTCTTTTCGTGGTTGATATTATCCCTTAAGGATGCATTATAAATCGCCCTGAGCTATCGGCTAAGTCCCTGGCGCAGACCCCGATTGATATACAGGAGGTTATTGTATCACCTGGCCCGTTGCCTTTTTTGCTTGTTGCGTGCTTAGCAAGCACGTAGCAAAGTTTTGGAAATTATAGATTTTGGGTTTCCCAGATTAAATTATACAAGATCTGACTATTTCCATACAATAGACGAATTAATTTTGATAAGATATTTCGTCTTACAAAACTTGACTTGTCTGCGAATTTTACCGTTGACAGAGGAAGTACTAGAATAAAAGAAGTACTAGAATCTTGAGCAAATTATTGTTTTTATTTTATCTTTGATAACTAGTCTTTTGGTCAACATCACCAACAACCATATATTATTGTATATTACATTTACAACAAATACCATAGACATGACACGACGAACCGAACACCGAAACCTAACCTAACCTAACCTAATTTTTCATAAGCCCATGTAACAAATTGAAGAAAATCAGAAAGAACTAAAGTACCTAACATAAAGTAATGAAAGTTACTAGATTTCTGCGTTGTTGCCAATACATAGACGTACTTTGCTATGTATAGTTTATGATCCGTCAGTACAATGCTCTAAAAAAATTTAGAAATAATAAATTTTGACTTTCAACATATTTTTTTTTTCGATTGTACCCCTCCAATTACCTGTATCGGCGACACTGCTTTTCAGAAAGAAACCGTTTGCACATTATTCTTAACGCACAGTTTCTTTATTTTTGTCACCGTTACTAAATTTGTTTCATTTGATTTTTTTTATATTTATTGACAAGTACTAAGTATTCTACACTGAAATTATGTATCAATCTTTTTAATATGAAAACTCTGTTCTTGAAACATGCTATATTAGAAAAAATTTGGAATTTACATTGTCTTAACGTTCTGCGATAGTTTTTGTTCAAAATCTAGATTTTGAAATTTAGATTCAAACCTTGTGTACTGTGTTTTGAGATGAAGCTTGTATATTTTTTTTCACTTCTGGAGAAAGACTTGCAAATTACGTCCATTTTATTAAGAAAATAGTACATTTTTATATTTTGCTTGTCAACAAAAGTTTAGGGGTTATTACTTTACTATCTATGTCTCCTTTAATGGGATATATGGGTTGTGGCGTAGTTCCGAATTTATTACGACCATGCCTATTAAATGTGTCTCCAATTAAAAATGTGGACCATTGAATTGTTCCGAATTTTTATGAATACATTAATAAAAGGTCTTTTTGTACTTTTCAAATCTTATCCAAATATATGAAATTTTTGTACCATCTTCAAAATTGTAGTATATTGTGTCATTCTAAAATTAGTTTAATATGCCCTTAAATAATAAATTGATGCTATTGTTATCATCTCCTACATATATGGCATATATCCATTTATTCGAAAGTATATGGTTAAATCTAAAAAGTGATCCTTATATATTAAAACCTGTAGGTTACTCTCGCTCTTACACTCGGCCGCGAAAAGAGGCGACTTGCTACAAAGGCTTTTCTCGCGAGCCGCGAAGGGCCCCTCGGTCCTTCCTTTATCCCAACGTCGTTTTCAGAAGGCGATCTCTTCGCGTCTTCTATGTGAAATTTCCACTTTAGAATCGTCGCCGAAAATTGACTTTTTTTGGCGCGAGAGGTATCTCGGTTATTGATTTCACACCAATGGAAAAAGTCAAAGATAAAAGATATATTTAAATTTGAGTAAACTTGCGAAATTTAATATGTATAAATTTTTCCAAGAAAAATTGAAAATATCTGTTTTTTAGGATTTTTTTGAAATACGAAATTTTCATATTTTAATTAGTTTTTACACTGGTATATTTTCCGATGTAGTAATTATGTCACTCAGTTTTAAACGTCTTATATAGCAACTAAAGTTATCGACTCTTATATCCAATATTGTTTCTTATACAGGGTGTTTCATAACTATTGACACAGAGCAGGCACGTGTAGAGGTTCTTAAAATATGCCGATTTGTTATGTGACACTTTTCAATACTTCTTAAAAGTCTTACCTCGTTTCATGCATTTACCGCATGATTAATACGTCCTCCTTCGTTGCTGACTAGAAATAATCCAGTCTCTCCATCCCTCCTCTCAACATTAGCAAAGGTCTCCCGGTGTGGAATCAAACGATCAGAAAATCTTTTCTTCGTCGATAATTACCCTCACAAAACCCCAATACTAACATGTCAACTTTTTCACGAAATGAAAACTTTGCAGGCATTTCCACGATAGAATAGTATCTAAATGGTAAGGTGTAGTCTTTGTAAACGTGTCGGTAGAGTTATGAAACACCCTGTATATCGGCTTGTTTCATAATCTATTCGATGATAATAGTAGATATAATAGGCGGTTTCTGGACCAGGAAGTGACGTGGCAAGGTCACATGGGGTCAAGGTCACCCCCAAGGTCATGTCAAGGTCGCCTGGGGGCCAAGGTCATGTCAAGGTCACCTGAGGTCAAGGTCGTCTAGAGTCAAGGTCACATGAGGTCAAGGTCGCCTAGGGTCAAGGCCTCCTGGGGTCAAGGTCACCACATGGTCAGTGTTCATCGAGTTCGGCGCGCTCCTTCAGGGGCTTCTTGTGGGCATTGTCGTTGTGCAAGAGATGCGTGGGTGTTGGCATACAAAAAGTATCATGGCGGCATGGAAGTGACGTCACATGGCCAGTTGGTGTTAAATTTAAAATTCAATCACGATAAGGGCAGGTCAATGGCCTCCAAACAGCATTGCGTCATTCTTATCTGGTATTGCAGCATTCGAGATCAAGTTTCCACAAGTTCAGACCTGTTTTTTAGCATAAACTGTAACATGATATATTATTTCCTTTAATACTGCGACGCTAGCATAAACTTTAACCTGATATATTATTTCCTTTAACAACATTGCGTCATTCTTATCTGGTATTGCAGCAATCGAGATCAAGTTTCTACAAGTTCAGACCTGTTTTTAGCATAAACTGTAACCTGATATATTATTTCCTTAAATACTGCCACGCTAGCATAAACTTTAACCTGATATATTATTTCCTTTAACACCATTGCGTCATTCTTATCCGGTATTGCATCATTCTAGACCAAGGTCACGTCAGGGTCATCGACCTCTGACCGTCTGGGGTCAAGGTCAAGTCAAGTCCATCGACCTCCGGTCGTCTGGGGGGTCAAGGTCACTTCAAGGTCATCGACCTCTGGTCGTCTGGGGTCAAGGTCACGCCAAGGCCATGTCAAGGTCAATACCTCTGGTCGCCTGGGGTCAAGGTCGCGTCAAGGTTGTTTTCTACTGGTTCAGACCTGTTTCCTACAGGTTAAGACTTGTTTTCTACAGATTCAGACCTGTTTTCTACTGGTTCAGACCTGTTTTCTACAGGTACAGACTTGCTTTTTAGTATAAACTGTAACTTGATATATTATTTCCTTTATAATTGTAGTGTTAGCAAAAATTTTAGCCTAATATGTAGGCTTGTTAGTAAATTAGCAAGAGCCTCTTTAGCTCAGTGGTTGAGCAATGGTCTTGTAAACCGGAGGTCATGAGTTCAAATCTCACAGGAGGCAATTACATTTCTATCAAAAATGTCAGGTGTGGAATTCGAACCCACGCTCCGTTTGGAAACCAAGGCTTAAACAAGGTGCCTTAACCACTCGGCCAACCTGACTCGATAGGTATATGAAAAAGAAACGAGAAATTTTTTTTATATCTATTTATTGGAATAAGGTAGGTATAATACATGATGTATATGGGATAGTTATTTAATATCATATTCGAACTGTTGCTGAAAGTTCTTTATAACATAAAGTACAACATTTTATATGCATTCCACAAATCCAGCAGACTTCCACATGGGCGCAAGGTAGAAAAATAACGTTTCGTTCTCGCTTTCGACATATTCGGCAAACCTTTTCAGGCGGTCCCCAGCATTCGTCCTCAGGAACGGAATTTGGCATTACTTCGATTGGCTTCCTACCGGACATTACGCTCTCTTTAAAAGCACCTATTGCTACACTTGACTATGATACTACTGAAGAATAATTGGACATCTAATGATTAAATTTACAGAACAAAAGTTGTGTTTTTAGTCCCTTTGTTTCCGGATAACAACTTGAATATTATACAATGGAGGTGGTAGGGTTGTACTTCTTGAAGGAGCTGCGCTACTGAACCGTATGTTGTTGATA
>NW_019418102.1:0-21869 GCF_000390285.2 Anoplophora glabripennis | reverse complement strand
GTCATGATAACATTGCTATTAATTGATAGTTTGTATTATTATTTAATTAAAATGGGTTACAGAGAAGTAGAATATTGAACTATTATTAGGAATTAAAATAGAGTATGGAGAATAACTTACTCTATTTCAATTCCAATAATTTTTCAATTCTACTTCTGTGTAACCTATTTTAATTAAATAATAATACAAACTGTCAAACAATAACAATGTTGTCATAATATTACCTTTCACTGTCATGGCCTTCCATATAACATTGTCCATGAGTAAAAAGGCCTCTCGCGGTCTAATCAGTCAAATTTAGTTAAAATACCTATACGCATTTTGAACCGTATCAATGTCCGATATGTCAAAATATATTACATCTAAATCTGTAAATCCTTACATAATTGGAAAAAAGCAGAAATACCTGAAAGAGGTCTAACAATTGCAAGATCTTATTTTCTTAATAGAAAACTTTATTTTCTTTTTTAATATTATCTCGCTTATTGTTAGAGATGGACCCAAGAAACCCTATATGACTATGCCCGACAGGGAACTTTCTATCCAAATATGTAAAAATATAGAGGTTAACAAAGTTAACATNTTTAAAGCGGAAATAGATCAAAATTGATGGGCTGAAAATAAACTGCAACTTTTTTTGTATATATTTTTTTATGTTTTAACACAAAATTTAAAAATTGTGTTTTTTGCAAAATCAAGGTGGTCTTGGACGACGTACTGTTCTGATGTAAAATCAAAAGTTACATCATCCCACAAAAACGGAAACAAAAATCGGTATAACAGTGTCCCAATAGCTTGGAAACCATCATAAGTTCTACGTTTAACAATAAGAACAAATATGCAGAAAATGTAAATATTTTATGCCGTAGGCAATTAAATTACCTGCAATTTAAGTTACCTAAAGTAACATTTCACCAATTTGTTAACTGTGATATAAAGGTCGAACGCGGAAAAATCAGTTTCCGAAAATTAGGCAGTATTATTGCAAAAAGCGATGGATGTTTATCACGAGCTCGATAAATATCGCGAGAATTCCAATTTAAGAAAGATATTCCTCAGACAAGAATAAGCAAAAATGTAATAAACCTTGGTAGGGAGGCGTTTTGGACGTTCGAATTTTTTTTTAATATATTCAATATTTAATATTTTATAATCAAAAGTAATCAAGGCAAAATTTTTATATTTTTCCTCAACTATATTGAAATGGCAGGAAAATGCACCCAATATGACGTCGATTAGTTAAATTCAAAATAAATTCTCTTAATGTTAAATTTCTTTGAAAATGAGAACCTAAATGAAGCCTATTTACGTCATAATATACGTAATTTAGCCAAAATATGAAAAAAAATGTGCCGATCATTTTTTATAAGAATTATAAAACTATATAACCGGAATATCCACGGAAGAATATAATGGTACGTTAAATATTTAATACATAGGTATGGCTAGAAAAGTTCTGCATTTCCATATAATAAAATATGTAAGCGAACAAAACGATACCTAAGCTTCATGCAATTCTTAAACAAATGAATGGTTCGATCTGCATCGAAACAAAATGCAGTATTAATTATTTAGTGTATTCTTTTATATTAAAATTGTATGTATGAAATCGAATCATCGAAGGTTTTTTTAGACAATTATCTAAGCATATACGTATGGTATTAAGTATCTGGTATAACTCTCAACTGTAGTTGTCATCGGGAAGAAAAAATCGGACTGAAATATATGTTGTTAAAAATAAGTTTTGTTTCTTTGAAAGGTATTAAGATATTTCAAAGCAAGTCTAAAAAATCCCCTAAAATTCTCATCTTACGCGTATTAATGAGAAATTATCTAAAAAAATGATCTAACCTATTATTATATTAATATATGAACATACTGAAATTGAAATAATAAAATAATTCAATCTTTCAAAGAAATTATCTTTTTTTCTTGTTTTTAACATAACTTCTTTGACAAAGATACATTTTATTGATTAAAACTGAAATTGCTAGCTGAATAATATACATATTAAATTGTACATAAAATATAAGAATTTTACAAAAAATTAAATCAGTGACTCAATAGTAATTGAAAAATATACATGGTGGTCCGAAGTTCATGCAGGAAACTTCGAGGGCAAATAGATCTCTTTAAAATAATATGTGTTTGCCTTATAAACATAGGCACCGTTTTAGAGATACAGGGTGTTGAAGTTGTCAAAAAAATTTTTGTTTATATCTCCGGAATCTATTAACCGATTTCAATAAAATTTGGTACACATAATGTATGATAGTAGGCCTTATATTCTCTGAAATATGAGCTTTAAAGGTTCAACCAGTGGTGTACAACTGGACAGGGGTCACCCCCTTTTTTACAAAAAAACCTACGCCACTGCATTTTATATTTTAATGCACAAAATACGTAAAAAAGGTGACTTTAATTTTTTCCCTAAGATTCGCCGTTTTCAAGTTATTCATACCAATACAATCCCCTTGTGGCAGACACTTCTAACGATAATATTACAAGAATATTTGTTTATGTTTAAAAGTGCAATTTGTAAGCACATCGACAAAATTATTTACACTCCTTTCTACACCACCTGTGAGGTAGTGTGCGATATAAACAAAAAATCAATTTTTTTTAAAACCTCAACACCCTGTATCTCTAAAACGGGGCCGTTCCAGACCTATATTTATAAGGCAAACACATATTTTAAAGAGATCTATCTACCCTCAAAGTTTCCTGCATAAAATTCGGACCACCCTGTGGTTGGTTGCTTCTATTCGCTGTACCTAAGAGCTTTTGAATTTTTGGGAGTACATTACTTTTAAGGTTTTCCTGTTTTCCACTACCTAATAAATTTATTTACTAATTAAAAATACAGGGCGATTGTAAAGTACATACAGAACGTTAGACTAGAGATTTTTTAGTTAAAACCAACTTACTTATATAAAAAATTCAACATTGAGGTACAAAATTTTCAAATCGGTATCACGGAACACTTTTTTTATATAACTTAAAAGAAGTGTGGTAGAACCTTTTGAGTTAGTATACATCTTTATTTATTTGAGAATAATATAGGTATAGGGTGTTAATTAAAGACGTCGACAAACTTTTAGGACTGGTCTTTTGGGTTATTTTTAAATAAGAAGATATTTAAATATCTTCTTATTTTTTTTATTTCCTACGTTGCTATTTTAGTCCAATTAACTAAGCCTTTAAATCGAAATTTTGCCAACTTGGCTGAATTTTTGATATGAGTTAATTTAAGGTATATTATAACAATAAGTGAGAGTAATTTTTTGTTCAACCCCCGGCCAAGGGTGGAAAAAGATAAAACAAAGGGCTTTTTCAAGATAACTCAAAAAGGGTAAGAGCTAGAAAAAAAAGTTTTTCATGAAAGTTGTAAAGCAGACAATTCTACATAAAAATGGCCTCTTAACTTTTTCTTGTACTATTACAATTAACAGAGTTAGGGAGGCTAGAAGTTAAGGGAAGATTTCAGAAATTTAAAAAAAATCATAACAAACAGAAAAATGATTGAATTTTGTAATTTTTTTTTTCAATCTGCTCTAAAATATGTAACTTTTCTTTTCAGAGAAATAGATATATTTTTTAATTTTTAATAAGAAAGTTATAACAAAAAATCAAATTTTTAATCGTTAATTTTAATGATTTAACAAAATTAAATTTCTGAAATCTTCCCTTAACTTCTAGCCTCCCTAACTCTGTTAATTTTAATAGTACAAGAAAAAGCTAAGAGACCATTTTTATGTAGAATTGTCTGCTTTACAACTTTCTAGCTCTTACCCTTTTTGAGTTATCTTGAAAAAGCCCTTTGTTTTATCTTTTTCCACCCATGGCCGGGGATTGAACAAAAAATTACTCTCACTTATTGTTATAATATACCTTAAACTAACACATATCAAAAATTCAGCCAAGTTGACAAAATTTCGATTTAAAGGCTTAGTTAATTGGACTATTTATCATTTTCTATTGAAAGCTAAATGTGTAATAAATAAATTCAATACCTAATATTTTTGAGAGATTTCAAAACACTATGCAACAGCACTGTTTTGTGTGTTGCAAAAAGTTATTTTTCATACAACTAAAAACAGATGTTAATAAAAAAAATATGGTCCATTATACAAATATTGAATTTTTCAAGTGTTTACCGTCGAGCTCGTGAAACTGCATGTTTGTCTCTACCAAAACGTCGAGCAAGAGAAAGACCTGTTCGTACAGTTCATTTGAAAGACAGAATTTGGAATTTGTAGATGAAGACCCATCTACCAGTACCAGATAGATATCAACAGATTTGGGTGTATCACATGTAACAATCTGGAACGTTTTACGTGAGCAGCATTAAATGAAAATGACTATCAACCGAGGATTGAATTTTGTCATTGGTTTTACAATAATGCGAACAGACTGATTTTCAGTTATTAATATTATTTACCAGAGAAGCCATTTCGAATTGTTATTATAATAACCACCAATGGGCGGATAAAAATCCACATATTATTTCCCAACGTCGATTCCAAGAACAGTTTTCCCCGAATGTTTGGGCAGGCATTGTGGGCAGTTACTTGATTGGTCCCTACTTTTTACCCAGAACCCTCGATGGTAGAACTTATCAAAGGTTCCTATAAGAAGAATTACCACCACTTCTAGAAGAAGTGCTAGTATCCTAATCACTGGATTGGTAGAGGAGGACCCATTGCTTGGCCGGCTTGTTCCCCGACCTGATCCTTTGGATTGCTATTTTTGGGGCTACCTCAAAACTATGGTATATCGTACTTCAGTTCCCAATGTAGAAGTATTTCGACAGTGCATTGTAGAGGGTTTCGCAACCATACACAATACGGCTGGAATTATGAGGCGTGTAAAGCTATGGCTTGTTAGAGCAGTAAGCTGTAGGCGACGCAAAGTAGACAGTCAGTTTTCACCAGAGGAAGACGAGAAATTAAACGATCTCGTACGAGAACATCCCCCATTGTATACCGTCCCTTCCAAACGTTTTAAACTGTCTATTATCTCGAAAACTTCCATCTTGAAGGTCGTACGTTTTTGACATAATATTCATGGTTCGTAACTTTTCATAAAAATTTCGATTCTTTCCCTTTCACTCAAACGACGGACCATTTTCAAATAAAATGAATTCTGATAGAATAATGATTAATCAACTTAAAATAAAACACAAACTTGCGAGGACAAACTTCAACTATCAAAACTGTAATTTTTCCAGCGCTTCCTTGATAAATGATTAGTATTTTGTCATCGCTTGTATAATGCATTCTTGAAACTTTGGAACCGAATATCTCGAAAACTTCCATCTTGAAGGTCATGCGTTTTTGACATATTCGTACTCAGAAAAATGTGCTCTATCGAAATCCGTGGAAAAAAATATGGGCTGCCATTTAAAAAAATTGCCGATGACGTCATACATCAAAAACAAACGAAACAAAATAAAAGTCGATGGCTGAAAAAAGTGACATTTTATAAACTAAAGTTGACGTGTCCGAGGATTTCCTGTCAAAACCCTTCAATAACGATTTTTCGAATTTATTCCAAACTTTACGAGCTCTGTGTATAACAAGACAAAACAGGTCTACTACTACATTTACTACATATAACCATTAAAATAGCACTATATACAGGGTGGGTGTATGAGAAAGTAAAATAACTCCCTTGCTACTCAGAATACAGAAAAAAAGTTGTGCAGAATCAAGAAACCTATACTACAAAATTAATGTGAAACATACAGGGCGATGAGTAAAAACGGAACACGCCAAATATTACATTTTTAAATGAAAATTCTATATATGGCAATATAAACAGTTTAACATTTTAGTGCGGGGTTGCCAAGTTATGTAGAAAATTCTTCGAATTTTGGAGGAAACATGACCTCGAAGAAGTTGAATTAACTTTCAGCTACTAACACTTGGAACAAAATAATTAGACAGAGTTATAGGCAAATGTTAGACAAAGGCTCCTATACTAGCTAATATCGATATTTTATACAGGACATTTTCTATAATACGATCAATTTTAGAAATTTTAAACTTGTTTTTTTAAAATTTTTAAATGGATCATCCTGTATTTTATTGTTCCATTTTATTTACATATCAGTTGACTTCAACTTTTATGAAGTATGTTCTATATGCAAAATCTTTAGTTTTTAAGATATAGCAATATTTCTGAAAAAACTTAATTTTTATTTTATAGCATACCACAAATAAATACCTATTAACTAATAAAATTAACTCAAAATGGAATGATAAATTATGAACAAGTTGACACAATGTGACAGTTTTTTCCAAAGCCATTTCGTGACACCGAAAATAATAAAAATTAGGTTTTTCTAGAAATGTTGCTATGTCTTAAAAACTCACAACTTTAGGTGTAGAACATATTTCATAAAAGTTGAAGTGAATTGATATGTGAGTAAAATAGAACAATAAAATACAGGGTGTTCTATTTGAAAAATGTTAGAAAATCAATTTTGAACTTTCTAAAAATGATCGTATTATAAAAAATGCCCTGTATAAAATATCGATATTAGCTTATATAGGACTCTTTGTCTAATATTTGCGTATAACTACGTCAAATATTTTTGCTCCAAGTGTTAGTAGTTGAGAATTAATACAACTTCTTCGAGGTCATGTTTTTCCCAAAAATCGGAGAATTTTCTACATAACTTGGCAACCCCGTACTAAAATGTTAAACTGTTTATATTGCCATATATAGAATTTTCTCAGAAATCCATATGTTCAAAACTATACAGGGTGTTCCATTTAAAAAACGTAATATTTGACGTGTCCTGTTTTTACTCATCGCCCTGTATGTTTCAAATTAATTTTGTCCTTTAGGTTTTTTGATTCCATACAACTTTTTTTCTATATTATGAATAATAAGTAAGTTATTTTACTTTCTCACACTAATGGCCCACCTTGTATGTAATTACTTCACAAATAACTTTTTTATATTAGTAATATTAGCATCAAATATCAAGCTGCTCTTGGATATCATTATAATTTTGAGACATACTATACAGAGGCGAAAATTTCAAGGCATTTTGTTCGTGGAATAGGTAGATAAAATGTTCTAAAGTTTCGTGTTACAAAGTTAGACAATTTAACATGTGTAATCTATTTGGACAATTGATGTTATTATTATGTATTACTTTATAAAGAATATTAAGGAACAAAGTTTCCGTCTATCAGATAAGCTAAGATATGAAAATCAATTCAACAGTTGCTTTTGAGGAATGCCAATAGGTGGGTACACAACTTTAAAGGTTAAACATTTTAGATACCACGCTGGATATTTTCTATGCCATTGGAATATTTACTATAACTTGGATTACAAATTATCGAACCAAATTGAAGCCTGTTTTTTACAAATGAATTGTATATTGTAGGTTAAGTAAATAGATATCATCAAAACCTCTGGAAAATCTAATTAAAAAATCTAAACTTTTATAAGTAGACAAAACAATATTCTCAATATAACTACTGAAAGCTAGTTTTGAATCAAACTTTACATCCAAATCAACAATATCATTTACTCTTATACAATTTATGCAATGGTGAGGTTACATTTACAACAAACATAATCCAAATTGGGTAATTGAGTGTGAGACAATACTCCTGATAGGTAAATGTTGGCAGTTTGCATAAGAAGATTTATTGGACCTTACTTTTTTAATGACAATTTGATTGCTGATAATTTTCTCAGATTTTTGCAAATGAGTTTACCAATACACTTGATGAGCTTCCTCTTGATTATTGTTGTTGTTGGATAGGAAAAAGCAGTCTTCTTATTCGTTAGAACTTCTCCAGACCATTCGCCCCTTGATTTCTATCTTTGGAGTACATTAAAAAATAAAGTGTATGCTACAAAGCCTCATACAGAAGAAGGGATTGGAGAAGCCTGTTAGGTTAACTTGACAGAATTTAATAAATGTAATATGGAATAATCGTTGACAAACTGAAAACGATGACATTTAACTTCTGTTATTAAGTTGTTATGTTTTAATTTCAATTGTAAACAATTGTAAAAACTGTTATTTGTTAATAATAATAATTTGTAGTGCTACTAAAAAATAAAATAAAGAAGAATTCGTCGTCTCTTTTTCCTACACATCGAATGTGTGTTTTGAAAACCTACGTATCTAATTAAAAAAATAAGTATTTTAAAAAGGTGGTAAGTCCTTAACGTGGACACATTTTACAAAAAAAAAGCGTAATTTATGATACTAATCGACGTGTTTTAGCATATTTTTAACAATTTTGTGTTCGATCTAAAGAGTTTATTCCAAGTTAGTGACTCGTACTCTATAATTACTAACTTCATAACTGGAACAGCTAAGAGCGAACAGAATGACCTCTTATGCAAATTTTACATGGTAATGAATACTTTGAGCTGCACCGAACTAAATAGTAACATTAATTATTTAGTGCAATACTTATTCTTTTATATTAAAATTGCATGTAGTCATTAGAGGTAATTTTTTATACATACACGTGTAATACTTACATATGGTACAACTTTTAGCATTTATGTAACTTGAAAGAAAATTGCCGAATTAGGAAGAATCTATATTTCGTTCATAAAAATTGGCTAGAATTTCAGTTAATTTTTTCACTAACAGTAACTCTGAATTTGATGACATCTTTTTTATGAAATATGTCATGAATGAAATGAATGAAATAACATTTAGAGGCCCATGTTTTCGTACTTGAAAATTATATATTTCCTGGACGGGATAAATAAATAGAATTTTGCAAACATTATTGGGCCCACAACGTCCATCTTTCGCACAGTTTTGAAGAACAATAAAACTCACAATTTTTACGCATATTTATAAAATTACAACAAATAACAACCAAGTCATGAATAATTAAAAAAATGCTGTCTTTCCACGTTTTTTTATGTTTTTTGCAATAACTTTCAAACAATTTATCCGACTTTAATTTATCAGGCGGGATTTTGTAGGTCTTTTTATTGCGCATATTTTGTCTGTTAAACACTTTTGTCTAAAATCAATCAATGTGTTCAACCCGAATTATTTAAAAGAAAAACGATGTTGCTCATGAAAAAAATTTACTCACGAGATGAGACACATTTTCTACTGCTTTCCCCTGCACATTTCAACAATACAATAGCGGACGTCAATTTATCGATGTTCAAATATTATAGCGACGCAACTATTATTTAATTAGGTCAAAATAAATACGTGATAACCCATCAATGTCACTGTTATTATTAATCGAATTTTCATTTCTTTTTATTTGAATCATTTCTAAAGTACATCTTTTATGATAATTACTTTCATTATTAAAATCGAAGTTTTGGTTATTTTCTATGGCATCTTTTGACAAGACAGTACTATTATTATAAATCCTATTATGTAAATATTATTTTGTTTGTCCAATATAGGTACCATTGCAATCATTGCAATTTATTTTATAAACATTTGTTTTATTTTGATCAGGTTTCAGGATTGTAAAATTTTTTGTTGTTGTATAAGGTTTATGTACTACATTAATATCATGTTTTTTTAAATATTTTTAGAAAGGTTTGGAATATACGGTAAAAAAAATATATTTATTACTTTTTGAATTATTATTATTACTTTTGCAATTATGATTATAGTATTTAATTATAATATATAATACACAAGATATAATATAGAAAACTAGCAACCCGCCCCGGCTTCGCACGGGCAAATATAAAATAGCCTATGTTACTCTGAGGAGATGTAGCTTTCGGTAAAATTGATTGAGTAGTTTTTGAGTTAAATCGTAACAAACAAAACATCAATCATCTTTCATCTAATGAGACCCTAATATTAATTTTAAACTAATTCACGATATATCTATATACCTAAAGACAACAAACGAACTCAAAACTAAAAATGCAAAACCTTTAAATTAAAACAATATAGGTAACTACCAACAATGTGAAAACAAAACGAATTAAATTAAAGTACCTATGTTCAGGACTATCAATTTTAATTAATAAGTAAGTAGTTAGGTATCTAACTACCTAAAGAAAACAAACACGAAACAAAAATGCGACTATGAAGTTTTAAATGATTCACAATAAGAAAAAAACAAACAAATTATTAAAACTCAATGAAATAAAAGTATGTTTGCAAGTATCTATGTATGTTCCGACTACCTAAAGACAACAAATACAAAACAAAAATGTGACCTTAAAATATCGAACGCAATTATAACTTTCCAACAACACCCAGAAAGAAAACACAGTCGTCAGTCGTCACCTCCATTCGCTCCAAGTCAGTTTATTAAAGGATCACGCGCGCGTTATCGTTCGGCTTATTAGCTAAACAGTAGGCAAGACGGTGCGGGGGGAGGGTCGGCGATCGCATCAAGCGAAGCGAGGCGCTTGAATTTTATTCTCGCGTCCGTAATTTTTTTGCGATTACTCCTAAGATATTCATTTAAATTATATGGTGTAAAAGAGTAAAATAATGTGCATGAAATGCTTAAAGCCTCTAACTTATTTAAAATGATAAGGATTAATACCGTATTTGTGTAAATAGCTTTTACATTACCGCTTTATAATTGCCAATTTTTTAAAGTATTAAAATGGATATAGGTAGTATGTTATCTTTAACATATAGACATATGCCATCGCGGACTTTTCTGTAGGCATATATAAGATACACAATTCCACCATACATTGATACACTACATAAACTTTCGGACCCCCCCGGCTCGGACGCGAGGCGCGGGGTCACGGGGCGCCCGCGCGGCCCGGTCGAATCACGGCGACACGAAATTAATTTCGTTGCGCATTATTTTGATTTTGCTATATCTCCTAAGGTATTCATTTAATTTGCATGGTGTAAAGGGAAAAAATAATCTTCATGAAATGCTCAAGCCAACTAACGTATTTAAAATGATAAGGATTAATACCGTATTTGTGTAAATAGCTTTCCAATTACCGCTTTATAATTGCCCATTTTTTAAAGTATTAAAATGGATATAGTATGTTATCCTTAAGAGATAGACATATGCCATCGCGGACTTTTCTGTAGACCTATATAAGATACACAATTCCACCATACATTATTTTGTTATATCTCAAAGGGTTTAGGCAGCGTTTTCGTTGAAAGCTCCCAGACGGCTTATTTTTTTCCGACACCTCCAACAAATATCGTTAATGTATACAAAAACTTAACAAATTATATACTAAAACCTTCCTCGAGAACCACTCTATCCATTGGTGAAAACAGCATGAAAATCGGTGCAGTAGTTTTTGAGTTTATCGCGAACAGACAGACAGACAGACAGACGCGGCGGAGGACTTTGTTTTATAATATGTAGTGATATTTTTTTTCCTAGAACGATGCAGTTTTCTGAAAATAACCTGTTTTCTGAAAATCTCTATAAATAGCAAAATACGGCAAAAAATGCAAAAAACTTTTTCAGACATTCTTATCAAGTTACAATTTTTAGAATTAAGATAATTAAGCTCAAAACGTTAGACGTAGATTACATATTAGTAAAAATCGGTCGAAAATGAAAATATAAGTTTTCGCCAAGAAAAAAAGTTGTGCTATTTGCAGGAAAAATTAGAAAGTGCAAAAATACTCAAAAATGACGTGTTTTTTCTCATATTTACCAATACGCTTTTTTAATATGCAGTTTACAGAAAAAAACTATTACTGATTAAATTGTTTGTTATGAAATTTACTATAAGATAGAATTGTTTTGATACACGACTGTATTATATTAAAAAAAAAAATCGGAGCTATAGAAGCCAAGATATTGAACACCGCAACTGGCGCGCACTTTTTGAACGAGGGATTTCAATTTCTGTAATTCATCTCCTACCACCGGTTTTACGGCTCAAATGGTCGGCTTGGCAATATTCATTACGTTTTCAAACAAAAAGCACACGTGTGATAATATTTATAAAAACACGTACGGAAAGTTCTTTGAAAAAACCTACCAAATTCAATTTTTGTTGTTGCATAGTTTTGCAGCTAACGCTTGTTGATTTTGACACTCGATATCTTGGAACTTATACGACCGATTTGAACGTTCTTTTTTTCAAATTAAGCGTCTTTCCGAGAACTATTTTTTAGTACTTTGGTATATTTTCCAACCCGCAAAACCGTTTCACGAAAGTATTTGTTTATAGAGAAAAAAATTTTCGAACATTTAAAATCGCTCCAAAAATTATTAAGAAAAAGAAAATTGATATTATAACAATTCTATATTATAATTCAAGTATGCGTAAAAAAATCAGCGCCAATTACAATGCCTAACTTTAACTCCAGCATTGACGCAAAAGAATAACGACATTTCGCGCTGAAATTTAGTAACAAATTGTCTCATGCGACTATCAGACCGATTTGGATCGGGTTTTAGGATTTCGTTTTGTAATACTTTAAAGTACCTACTTACATCTACATTTATAGTAGAATTGGACAATTTCTTACCAGTCAGTTGAGCGCTTCAAAGTTACCTCGATTTTCATTACTTTCTTACGCTGTTCTGGCTATCTAGCAACAAAAATATGATATGCGCGTGTATCAATACATTTTTATCTTGTAGCAAATTTTATAACAAACAATTTCATCAGTAGTAGGTTTTTCTGTAAGCTGCTTACTTAGAAATAAACAGCACAACATTTTTGCCTGGTGCAAACTTATATTTTCATTGGATATATTATTTTCGACCGATTTTTACTAATATCTAAACTAGGTCGAGCAACAGCCGTGCCAATATGTAATTCTCCTGGACTATAAGACATCAAACCTCACTGAAAAGATTACTAACTGCTGGTACTGCCGGAAAGAACTGCTCTATGGGATATATACGTCAACTATTATTAGATTACACCACACTAATACTCACTAAGCAGTTAGTAAAAAATAATTATTCAAATTGAAATGTTTAAATAATTAACAGAAAAACACACTTGGGATTGTTTCATCAGGTATTTTTCCCAATTCGTTACAGAAATTAACATAAAAAATTGTATATAAATTAAAAATTAATGAAGCATACTTTCCAATTTTTAATATATATCAATACAATGAGGAAGATTCTCGGAATTTTGCATTTCATACTTTTTACTTTCTATCAGAACAATTGTATTATTATAATAATTAATTAATTCTGTTAATGCCGTGAAGTTTCTAGCTCTTACAGAAACACTCTCATAACCAGGTACCATTTGCGCTCTTGCAAATAACCGTTTTATTGTTAGCTTCTTTTTTCTCTGTTTGTATTATTTTTTAACATAAACCTCATCCTTCTGTAACTGTGCAGGAAAGCCATAGATCTTAAAAAAATCCGCGATTAAAGAAAAAATTAAACAAAAAGAAAATTGCTTACTACTAGTCTGCCTTCTTCAGTAATTGATATTTTGTAGAAAACAATTTGAATGATGGGATTTATATCACAATCCAGAAAAAAGATAAAAGAAAGTAGACTATATAAATCTTCAAACTACAAAGTTGTTGGTTGCGAAATTAGAGGATATTAAAACTAAAAATAAAAAATATTGTTAATTGTTTTCTAATAGACATAGTAGACATACACATTTTTTAAGGAAATGCACATTTCCATCCCTGCTGAAGGCAAATTGTGGAATCTCTTACCACTACTATTCAACGCAAGAGCGTCCGAGCTGCATAACGATAAAAATCGTCTTTCCAAGTACTTTAAGATGCTAATTGGGAGAATTGAAAAATCCAATATGGCACTTAGAAGTATGAGAAAAATAAAGAATCGTCCGATAAACTTCTCGCAGTAATCAAATTAACCACAAATTCATACCCAAATATTCTGAACAGGTGCCCTTGATATCGTTGGACATGAGTATGGAGTTATTTTTCAAAAATTCAAGATGACGAATTTCATATAGTGACTTGTAAGGCTAAAAAGCTTGAAATCGTCATTCAAAGGGAAGTGAACTGTCGATTTCACGCATAAACCTTATCTGAACAGATATTTCTCATGTTTTTCAGGTCGCTGGAACGTGACGTTGAGTTTGTTTGATGGTATAATATCATATATCGATTCTAACCTCAAAAATATTTGCAAAATCTCGATTTTTCGTTGATATAGCGAGCTAAACCTCAAAAGAATAGACAATTTTCATGTTTTTGGGGTCGCTGAAACATGATAATAAGTTTTTTTGATAGTATCATATCATACACTTATCCTAACCTCAAAAGTATTTGAGAAATCTCGATTTTTTGTTGACATAGACTAAACATTAAAAGAATAGACAATTTTCATGTTTCTATGGTCGCTAAAATGTGAAATGGAGACGATTCGATATTGTGGTGTTTTTTTCCAGTTAATTATTTTATTATTATTATTCTAACGCCTGCTCACTGAAGGCTCCTATCTCAATTGCTGAAATTATCACAAATTGATCTCTTAATGACGTTTATAATGAANGCAAGACGGAGCTCCTCCACATTACTCGCTCAATGTGCGCAATTACCTAAATGAGACGTTTCCAGGACGCTGGATAGGACGAAGAGGTGCAATTGAGTGGCCCCCTCGGTCACCCGACTTAAATCCTTTAGATTTCTTTCTCTGGGGGCACATTAAAAGCAAAGTTTACAGCACTCCACCTGATACCTTGGAAGATCTGCGAGGACGAATCATTAATGTATGTCGCGAAGTAACACCGCAAGTGCTCCAGAATGTTCGACAACGGTTTGAAGACAACCTGTATCATTGTATGCAAGTTGGCGGACAACATTTTCAGCATTTACTTGACTAATACCGTAAGTTTTGAAGTAAAATTAAATCGATTTTCGCATTTCTCGTCAAAAATATTGTTCGTATTTTCAAAGCTGCATATTTTCTAAAATAATGAATCGATTTTCAAAAAGTAAGAATCGATGTATAGAGAATTAAAAGCCCTTTGTAATGCCCCCCAACTTGACCCCATTTCCCATTTGAAAAAATGTAGGGGATAGCACCCCCACTTAGGGTGTTGAAGATTTTGGTATGCTTTTTGAGCCAAAAGTTGTCTCCCTCGGAAACAAATTTGGCTTGTTTTTGGATTTTGCCGAAAAGTTCTTTACTACCCTGTAATGCCTTGCGGTACGTTTTCGATGGGCTACCCTGTATATCAATACAATGAGGAAGATTCTCGGAATTTTGCATTTCATACTTTTTACTTTCTATCAGAACAGTTGTATTATTATAATAACTAATTAATTCTGTTAATGACGTGAAGTTTCTAGCTCTTACAGAAACACTCTCCTAACCAGGTACCATTTGCGCTATTGCAAATAACTGTTTTATTGTAGCTTCTTTTTTTCTCTGTTTGTATTGTTTTTTAACATAAACCTCATCCTTCTGTAACTGTGCATGAAAGCCATAGATCTTAAAAAATTCCGCGACTAAAGAAAAAATTAAACAAAAAGAAAATTGCTTACTACAAGTCTGCCTTCTTCAGTAATTGATATTTTGTAGAAAACAATTTGAATGATGGGATTTATATCACAATCCAGATAAAAGATAATCTTAGTGCATTTGTTTTACACACATTAGAAAATAATAACATTAAGAAAGTAGACTATATAAATCTTCAAACTACAAAGTTGTTGGTTGCGAAATTAGAGGATATTAAAACTAAAAATAAAAAATATTGTTAATTGTTTTCTAATAGACATAGTAGACATACACATTTTTTAAGGAAATGCACATTTCCATCCCTGCTGAAGGCAAATTGTGGAATCTCTGACCACTACTATTCAACGCAAGAGCGTCCGAGCTGCATAACGACGACACCAAAATAGCTCCGATCCGACTAGCCTTATTCACTGTTAGATTCTATATATGGGACGATCCACGTCAAATCGACCAGGCCTGTGCTCAAAATTTGGCAATACCTACGAAGATGGTTTTCTGCTTAAAAAATTCGTCTTTCCAAGTACTTTAAGATGCTAATTGGGAGAATTGAAAAATCCAATATGGCACTTAGAAGTATGAGAAAAATAAAGAATCGTCCGATAAACTTCTCGCAGTAATCAAATTAACCACAAATTCATACCCAAATATTCTGAACAGGTGCCCTTGATATCGTTGGACATGAGTATGGAGTTATTTTTCAAAAATTCAAGATGACGAATTTCATATAGTGACTTGTAAGGCTAAAAAGCTTGAAATCGTCATTCAAAGGGAAGTGAACTGTCGATTTCACGCATAAACCTTATCTGAACAGATATATCTCATGTTTTTCAGGTCACTGGAACGTGGCGTTGAGTTTGTTTGATGGTATAATATCATATCGATTCTAACCTCAAAAATATTTGCAAAATCTCGATTTTTTGTTGATATAGCGAGCTAAACCTCAAAAGAATAGACAATTTTCATGTTTTTGGGGTCGCTGAAACATGATAATAAGTTTTTTTGATAGTATCATATCATACACTTATCCTAACCTCAAAAGTATTTGAGAAATCTCGATTTTTTGTTGACATAGATTAAACATTAAAAGAATAGACAATTTTCATGTTTCTATGGTCACTAAAATGTGAAATAGAGGCGATTAGATATTGTGGTGTTTTTTTCCAGTTAATTAGTTGGCAAGAAAGCAATTTTTCTAATAGTCAAATAAATGTCATCTATAGTCTGTTTAGAAATAAAAGAGAGTAATAAAAGCTTATTATGTATGCAAATCGTAAATAAATGTAGTACTGGTGCTTATATTCAATATCTTTATATTATGTATTATCGGTATAAGATGAGGTGTACTTTTAAAAAAACTTTGTGTCATGGGACAGTACTAAATTGTAGCAGGTAGCTAAAATTTAATCCCCGACAATCCGTCTTTGTCTATGCCGCTTCAATTTCTCGGTCCATTTCTCTTATAAGTAAACAATATAAAAACAGCATTTCAAAACATGAGGCTACTTTAAGCATCATAACCGGGTTAAGAGGGTTTTTAGTAATTCAAATAAAATTATTCAATATTATTATCAAAATATTTATTTAAATTTAATGAATAGACTTTTATTCCACACAAAAATATATGTATTTTGAAAATTCAAATTATGGTGAGTAAATGTAGTGTTGTATAAATGTACAATAAAGAAAATAAAAAAGTAGGTATATTAAAATTCATCCTCTGAATATTCTGATGAATTATCTTCGTCTCCTAGATTGATAACGATAGGTTCCACAGTAACGTCAATTAAATTATCGAGTTCCCACATTTTCTCCTCTTCTTTTTGTACATGATGTATACATCTTTGCCAGTTATCTGCAGTTACTCGTTCCAAGGAATTTTTTAACAAAATTTTCACGTCACTTAATTTAAACGTCGTATTATTTCGCGCTACATCTCCTTTTACCTGCGCCCAGACTAATTCGATTGGGTTAAGTTCACAGTGATAAGGTGGTAACCGTAGTACCGTTATTTGGCGATTTGTTGCCATTTCATCGATAACATATTTTTTCTGATCTTTATTAAGATTGACAAGTGTCAAAAGTTCCTTTTTCACCATATTTGTTTCAAAAGAAATGTTTTTTCCGGATAACCATTGAATTATATCGGCTTTCCTCCAAGCAGTCGTAGGCGTCCGCTCGGTCTGCCGTGAATGGTAACTGGCATTATCCATGACAATTACAGACCCCGGAGGAATAAGATCCAACATCTGTGTAAAATACTCTTCGAAAACATCTGCGTTCATGTCTTCGTGATAGTCACCTGTATTTTTAGATTCAAATAAAAGTAAACCGCCATCTACAAAACCACTGGCACTACCTATATGTGTCACTATTAATCTTCGCCCTTTACCTGAAGGTGCCTTGAACCCTGTTGAAAGTCCATCCAAAAATGCTTGTCGAAAACTTTTTACATTTTTATCTTGCCATACTTTTGTTACAGTATATCCCTCGTTGACCCAAGTTTCGTCTAGATAATAAATATTCCTCCCTTCGTCACGGAATTTTCTAATTGATCTTAAGTAGGATCTTCGCCAACAAATAATTTCATCTTTATCGATAAGAACTGACTTCCTGTTCTGCTTTTCCCAGCAAAAATTCAACTCTCGTAAGACGGCCCATAATTTGCTTCTACTGATTTTTGGCAAATCGTTGTCCTCTGAAAGTTCACTTAAAATTTTGTTTAGCGTTGGTATTTCTTTTTTAAAATAAAATGAGTGTACTTTTCTGCGAATGACATTTTTGAAGAAATCATCTATAACGACTTTTGACCTCCCTGTAGATGATTTTGGGGGATTTACAGTATCTTGTTCATTTTTTGTTTCCTTTAAAAGTCTGTAGATAGTCGATTTTCCAATCCCTGTCATTTTTGTTAGCATTAGTGTTACCCGATAATTACCTGAAACGAAATATTACCACGCCCATGGTCGGTTCTTATCTCGGGGTTTTATTACTCTCTTTCATTTCCAAACAGACTATAGAATAGCTTTTCATTATAAACATCATTAAGCGATGTACCCAGTGAATATTCCGTGACTCCCGATCAATTTGTTATAATTTCAACAATTGAGATGGGATCCTTCAGTGAGTAGGCGTTAGAATAATAATAATAAAATAATTAACAGGAAAAAAACACCACAATATCGAATCGTCTCCATTTCACATTTTAGTGACCATAGAAACATGAAAATTGTCTATTCTTTTAATGTTTAGCTAGCTACATCGACAAAAAATCGAGATTTCTCAAATACTTTTGAGGTTAGGATTTCAGCGACCTGAAAAACATGAGAAATATCTGTTCAGATAAGGTTTATGCGTGAAATCGACAGTTCACTTCCCTTTGAATGACGATTTCAGGCTTTTTAGCCTTACAAGTCACTATATGAAATTCGCCATCTTGAATTTTTGAAAAATAACTCCATACTCATGTCCAGCGATATCAAGGGCACCTGTTCAGACTATTTGGGTATGAATTTGTGGTTAATCTGATTACTGGGAGAAGTTTATTGGGCGATTCTTTATTTTTCTCATACTTCTAGGCGCTATATTATGTCCGCCATCTTGGATTTTTCAATTCTGCCAATTAGCATCTTAAAGTAATTGGAAAGACGAATTTTTTAAGCCGAAAACCATCTTCGTAGATGCTCTCAAATTTTGGACACAGGCTTGATCGATTTGACGTGGATCGTCCCATATGTATTTTCTTAACACTTATCGTTAAACTACTGATTCCGTAAATCTTTTCATTGTTTGACGTAGGTTCATGGAGAAAGGGTAATGACTTAAATTATGAGTAAAAATAAATTGTTATGCTCCAGAAAATAAAAATTTTGATAATTATATCTCATTTAAAATTAAATTTTGAACAAAATAATCTAATATTTTTATTTGTTGAAAGAATAGTTTTGTAGTTATTTTCAACTTTTTTGGCTCTGTCGAATTCTTATTTTAAATAAAATAATCTAAATAATGTTAATCTTAAAAACAGATACCGAATTAAATACGTTTATCCAATTTCCAAAATATTCAATGGTGTTGCAATTATTATATGGGGTTCTTAGTGATTATATCTCCTAGCGTCTTCGCTACTGCTTAACAAATTTGTGACATTCATCATTTTTACCCATAATTAGTGATGACATTAACTCGAGTTTCATCGTACTATGTCATTTTATGTCATTTTTATAGTATTGAAATAAGAGATATGTTTTATTTTTAATTTCAACATTGTACATAAACCAAGAATGATATACATTAACCTTTTTTCATATTTTCAGGTATTCTAACATCAGATAAAGTTTGACATATGCAACTTGACACCCAGTATTTATATTTTTGTATTTCACCTACTTGGCATCTATTATTTATATACCGAGCAAATAAAATAGAAAATACTTATCAATTATTAATATTTTACTCTACACATTTAATAAATAAGTATTTGTTATTACTATTACCGATTGTGCAAATATTCTGCAACGAATATTAATTAATTTGCAAAAGGTATAGTAAATGATACTACTTAATAATAAGTGCATTTCACATTTCTGCACCTTCTATGTCTTCATCAACATTTTAATATTATAACAAATCCCGGTTAATAAATTGACAGGTAATACGCGCCTTGTTTATAGTAGCATTAGGATGTATACCAAGAAAATGAAAATTTTTATAGCAGAAACTGTTCTCTATTTCTGGCAGTGTAAAGTAGAGATTAATCCAGTTGGTAGAGGTTCGGCATGTGTTAAACCTTGATAACCCGGAAATAACTACACAGGTCTACTTTAAATGATGAGTACAATAACAGGCTAATTTGCTGACAAAGTATTTTATCAGGAAAAAAGGTTATTAACAATTTAATCGTGAACAATTTTTTTTTTAGTAGTTTTCTTTAAATAACTCAGCGGTATGACTTTGTACGAAAAAATGCTTAGGGAATTATTTTATTCGTAATAAAAATAGCTACAAAATGGCGGCGGTCCGATTACGAAATTTGCAATAACAAAGCCGTGAGATTAAAAAAACGGTATAAAACGTCAATTTCTTTAAGTTGCTGTAAAAATGTCAATTATAAACAAAAAGTGATAAAACTTTCGAAAACTATAGTTCAATATATATACAATAATGACGCTAAAGCCGAAAATCAGGAGAGCAAAACTTTTTGTTCTATAAGGTGTTATACATTCATCGGCATCTGAAACTCGAAACTTTGCCAAATTTGTTCGAAGCTTTGCTGACACTTGAAATTTGGTACACACATAGTGTAAATATGCAGAAACCAAAAGCAATTTGCAAAATTCAAGTATCTTCATTTTTGCAGTTTTGGTAAGGTTTTATACGTCACCCTAGTTTTATACGTCACCGTTTTTTTAATTTTTGGACGTATATTTATGTATATTTATAAAATATTCCATTACGGTAGATTAGCCAGCATAATTACCTACAATTTAAAAAAATATATATTTTCATCGTTTAGATCCTAAGCTACTTAACATTTTGCGCCTGTTAGCCATACTCGTACATTATTCAACATATCAACATAAAACAAAAACGTACGTGTGGGGTAAACCTTTAACTTTAAGTAAACAATTGTTTAAATTTACTGTTGCATATTTCTAATAGTATACAAGCGCCGAAGAGCGGAGCTCGCGCTCGAAAATGAAAAGTTAAAGGTTTACCCCACACGTACGATTTTGTTTTATGTTAATATGTTGAATAATGTACGAGTACGGCTAACAGGCGCAAAATATTAAGTAGCTTAGGATCTAAACGATGAAAATATATATTTTTTTAAATTGTAGGTAATTATGCTGGTTAATCTACCGTGATGGAATATTTTATAAATATATATAGGTATATATTTTTCCAAAAATTAAAAAAAACGGTGACGTATATTTCTGAACATTTTTCAGTTTTTGGTAGAGCAATTATAAATATTAAAAAGAAAACACTTTGAAAAACATCGACAATTTTAGAAAAAATGCAATAAAAGTATTAGGAGATTTTAATATTAAAGTTGACAGTAATCTCATAATATTTCAGTCAATATTAAAAAAAAATTAAAAATATACTTAGTCGTTATGTTCTAGCTTACTTTAAAAAATATGGATATTTGCTAAGAATTATGTAAGGCTGCTTTATTGGACATACAGTACGCGCCTAAAGTATGGAATAAATTCAGTAAAAACGAAACAAATTTTTCTTTTCGAAAAAATACACGAACATGTCGATACATGTTTTAGCATAAAAGGCGATTTGCAACCGTCATTTGTTTTCGAGTAATGACGTCATCGACATTTTTTTTAAGTAGCAACCCCCTATTTTTTTTCTTGATTCCGAAAGATCGTTTCATTGGCGATCCGACAGTATTAAAATGTTGCCATCTTACATAGGAAAGTTTTCGAGTAAATGACGATTGAATGC
>NW_019418101.1:19453-23560 GCF_000390285.2 Anoplophora glabripennis | reverse complement strand
GCCCACCTACGAAGGCTGTCCAGGCCTACACGAGATGAGGCAGGATAAAGAGGGATAATCCCCCTCGATCCCAAATCATTGAGGCCAATTTCTAGCCATATAATAATGGCGTACCATGGGAGTTGGGAGTCGGAAGAGTCGGCTCCCAGTTTCGACTCTCAACTTTGAAATGAGTCATTTGATTCGAAACATCAAAATGAATCATTTTGCCCATCACTACAACTTAGTAATAGGGTAATAGAATTTTCTCAAATGTAATAGATCTAGTACAATTGTAATAGCTGGAACAACACTGAATTGGACTGGACTGGCCGAACTCCCAACTGTCACAGCTTAATACAGCTGGAAGAGTCCGTGTCGGCGCCTTTGATGTGGCGGTCGAGAATCAAGCGAGACGGAATCGTGGTAACTCTCTCAGATTAAGCGGAATAATCGGGGCTGGAGTAAAAGAATTTTTATTATTGAAATAAAATATTTAGTTTCTGCCTGACAGTACCGTGGTAGGTAATTTTAATAATATGAAATTTGAATTAGAATATTACGTGGTATTACATTAAAAGTAGAAAATTGGTATTTTAGATATGTAATAGGTTTTGTACTTGAAGTTAATACGGATTATTAAAAGAAAACTTGAAGAGTAATTAAAATTCCTTGTCGTAAGCTCCTGTTTACTGACGTAATCCTTAGAGAAGAAAATGGTTAAAATCGCGTTTTTTTCGAACAAAAAATCGTTAATATCTCGAAAACAGTAGATTTTAGAGAAAAGTTGCATATGAACATTTTTGTTCAGGATGCCCCAAAAAGCCTATAAAAATGTATTTCGAGCGAAAAAATCGAAAATTACAAATTTGTTTAAAAAAATTGTTTAAACAATTTTTGACCATTAGTAACGTCTGGCAACATGCGGATATGATCCAACGGTAATTTTTTTAGTAAGATCATGTTCCTAGCGGGAGCACCGATACAGCCTGGACTAATACTTATACATATTATAAAACATACCTACAATATAATATACAAAAAATATAATAACATAATATATATAGTATTAAAAATATAATCATTACAGGTTTCTCCATTATTATAAGTTTATTTTTTGAATATTCCTAAAATTTTGGTTTATAGTTTATAACGTATAATAAATTCTAACCCTTAAATATAACCTAAGTATAAATTCTTTCGGAAACGAATGACACGGATGACTAAAAGGTAGTAATTCAAGAAATGTGCTACAAATGTTATTTTTTGTGAATAATTGTTCAAAATTATCTTGAAATATCTTTTCAGTGTTACAAATGAGCTCAACAAAGTTATCGTTTGGCATTTGCAATTGTCCAAATAAGGTATCTTCATTTTCATTATTATATAAAATAGAAATAAATCAACGTAATTATTTACTATAATGTCACCCTCCCAATCTTCACAAAATTTTGTCTACACCCCTATTTTCGATGGTGCTGAACACGATTTTGAAGTTATTTTTGTGCGGTCGAATACAGATTTCGAGAAAAAAAAATTTCTAAATTCTAACTTGGATATTTCACTGTGTCAAGTATGGGGCTTCGGGCGGGTGGTAACAGGACACCACCGCAACGTCTCCATGCCGTAGCGATCTCACCCCATATCGCCACGGCCTCGGTGTTTTGAGTTTGGAGACGCTGCAGCGGGTAGTGGTCGATGCACCTGTGTCTGTAAATGTCATAGTCAGGAAGTCAGAGATGGAGATTCGGGAGGCCTAGGTAAGTCGACGTGACGATGGACCAGCGTCTCACTTGGAAACCTCACATCGTCGAGATGGTGGCGCGCGCGCCGCGCGAGTGAAGACCACCAGGGCTAGGCTATATCCCTTACTCAAAGGTGGAAACACCTTCAATTTAAGGAATAAGGGAACGCTTATCAAGGTGGTACTTCAACCGCAGCTAACCTTCGCCTCCACGGAGTGGGGATACGCGGCAAAAAGCCACCTAAAGTCACTACAGGCTGTGGAAAACATAGCCTTCCGCACGGCCACCGACGCGCCCTGGTACGTAAGAAACACTGACATATTATGAGACTTACAAGTTACAATACACAAACGCTACACAGACAATAAGACAAAACGCCGAAAACGGTTTGACATAGCCGCTAGACATGACAATCCCAGCCTCAGGCAAGCCGTTGACTACACATGACCAACAAACACAAAAGACCTAAACACCAACTTTTTGACCCTGGGTGACCACCCCAACGATATCCCCCCCCCCTGCCCGCTAACCTTTTCTGTTTCAGAAACCGCCAGGATCAAGAAACAAAGACAACGACACATACACACACGTGGGTGCGTGCGTGCGTGCGTGCGTGCGTGCGTGTGTGTGTGTGTCGTTGTCTTCGTTTCTTGATCCTGGCGGTCTCTGAAACAGAAAAAGTTAACGGGCCGGGGGGGGGGGGGGGGGGGGGAGGATGTCGTTGGGGTGGCATCTTGACGCTCATTCTCTCTACTCCATATCTTTGATTGTCCGTCATTTGTTTGTGAATATGTATATTATGTTCTTCTCGCGTTCGGAGTCCGATATTTTGTGCGTGTGTGTACGTTTGTATGTGTGTGTTAGTCGCGTGGGGATGACCCCTTACGTGGGCGTACGTCTCTTTTGGTGTAATTTGTCTGTCTGATATATTGTTTGTCGGGGGTCGCAATTAAAAAAAAATGTATACTAAAATAACACAAATAACTGATAAATAAGTAAAAGTGGGGCATAACCCCAGCACAGGTACCTGTAACAAAGATGCCGACAGCCTCTCTGCTTAAGCTGGGGATTACGTCGGTGACTAAAGAGGAAAGAAAAGTATTTTTTCCAGGCAAGTAGATTTATCTTGCTCCTTGCACTAGCAGTTCACGGACACGTCTGTTCAGCTCGGTTGCTCGCTCGGAACTGCGTACTGCGTAGCACAGATTAGCTGCGTAGAAACCGCCCATGATCTGATGGGAGCAGTCCTTATAACATTAGAGACATATATATTAAAAACGCACTGACGCAAACCACGAAACAACTTATACGCGACAGACGACACCTAAAACGGCTTGCCGCTCGAACCCGCCTCCCCCAGCCCAAATACGACATAATAAAATACTAAACAGAGGGGTGAAAGCGGTCCTGGCTGAGTTAGCTCAGGAAGACTGGGCCATACACCTGTAGTTGCTGGATCCGCAAGACAACAGCCTCTGGAAAACGCAGAGGACCCTGCGACTGCCCGGCTGACATAAAATTCCCCCAATCCGAGGTACCAGGGGGGTGGTTTAGACGAACCAGGAAAAGACCGAGGCTTCTGCCGATAGCCTGGAACTGGAACTGCACCATTATTCCATGGCTAGAAATTGGCCTCAATCATTTGGGATCGAGGGGGATTATCCCTCTTTATCCTGCCTCATCTCGTGTAGGCCCTGGACAGCCTTCGTAGGTGGGCCCCCAGCCTGGGATGCGCTTTGCTAAGGTGGCCCTTAGGCTAGCGCGGGAGGGGAGGGGTAAGGAGGGTATGGGGGGTGTGTATGTGTGTGTGTGTCGTTGTCTTCGTTTCTTGATCCTGGCTGTCTCTGTAACAGAAAAGGTTAGCGGGCAGGGGGGGGTATCGTTGGGGTGGTCGCCCAGGCTCAAAGAGTTGGTGTCTAGGTCTTTTGTGTTTGTCGGTCATGTCGGGTACGTAGTCAACGGCTTGCCTGAGGAGGGGATTGTCATGTCTAGCGGCTACGTCAAACCGTTTCTCCGCGTTTTGTCTTATTGTCTGTGTAGCGTTTGTGTATTGTAAGTCTCGTAATATGTCAGTGTTTCTTACGTACCAGGGCGCGTCGGTGGCCGTGCGGAGGGCTATGTTTTCCACAGCCTGTAATGACTTTAAGTGGCTTTTTGCCGCGTGACCCCACGCCGTGGAGGCGTAGGTTAGCTGCGGTTGAAGTACCACCTTGATAAGCGTTCGCTTATTCCTTAAACTGAGGGTGTTTCCACCTTTGAGTAAGGGATAGAGCCTAGCCCTGGTGGTCTTCGCTCGCGCCACCGTCTCCACGATGTGCGGTTTCCACGTGAGACGCTGGTCCATCGTCACGCCCAGGTATCGTGTTTGTCGATTCCAGGAGAT
>NW_019418101.1:18318-19010 GCF_000390285.2 Anoplophora glabripennis | reverse complement strand
GTGTGGGGACAGGACGGTGCCCTGGGGGACACCGGCCTCCATGGGACGGGTGGTGGAAAGGGAATCTTGGATTTGGATGCGGAATTTTCGGTGGTGTAGGTAGGATTTTATGAGTTTGGTAAAGGATATGGGATATTGGTTGGTGAGCATTTTCATCAGTAGGCCTTCATGCCAAACCGTATCGAAGGCCTTTGCGACGTCCAGGAAGACAGCACCAGTGTACTGTCCCCTGTTGAAGGCCGCCGTGATGTGCTCGGTAAGGCGAAGGATTTGGAGTTCAGTGGAGTGATTGGGTCGGAAGGCGAACTGCTCGTCTGGAATGACTTGCAGTTCTTGGGAGTGGGTTCTTAGGCGGGTTAGGATAATTTTTTTTACCACTTTGCTCATAGCCGGGAGCAGGCTAATGGGCCGGTAGTTGGATGGGATGGTGTGATCTTTGTTGAGTTTTGGAATAAGGATTATGTTTGCTGTTTTCCAGCGGGTAGGGAAGTGTCTTAGTCTGAGTGTCGCGTTTGTTATGTTTATGTTGTGTGGTAGTCGTTTGAGTGTCGTGTTATGTATATTGTCGGGTCCGGGGGCTTTTCTGTTTTTAAGTCTGCGTATTGTCAGTCTTAGTTCGTCCAGTCTTAGTTCGTCAGGTGTTGCGGGGGGGATTACTCTGTCGACGCGTCGGGCCGCGCGCTCAGCCACTA
>NW_019418101.1:0-14841 GCF_000390285.2 Anoplophora glabripennis | reverse complement strand
CCCCCCGTACCCACCCCAATGGACCTTGTGGAAATAAATGGATTAGTCCATCAAATTGCTCATCAAAATTTAGCTGTGTATACCAAATTTCATTCATTTATCACAACGCGATTGAGAGATATTGCAAAAAAATGATTTCCATTCCTCCCTCTTCAATGGGTCCCTGTGCCCTTAGGAAGCATTTCCGGACCCATGTTCATATGAACTTTACTTAGTTTTGATCATAGAATCGGCCTGTTCAGGGTTGGCAGCTAATTATGAGACACCCTGTATATACGTAGGTATTTTTAATGATGGTAAATCATTTGAGATGTGACGGAAAATTAAAAATGTTTTAAAAATTTCCAGTATTGAGAAAAATTTACTTATTATTTAATTAAATAAATACTCATCGCGGACAAATGTGAGATGAGTAAATATAAAGTGATTAAATTCATACCTATATTTTTCTTTCAAAGGATATAGAAAAATAGATTATATTTTAATAACAATAATTATTTTTTTTAATATAGCGACTGTCTTATACAAGAGCATAATTTTGACTTTTGATAGGTATACATTTTTGTGTAGAATAAAATTCTCTACCTATGGTTGCGTGTAAAAATTTAAACGTACAAAAAAGTTACAGAAGGACACACAAAGGGTTGTAGTAAAATGAACGCCCTATATGATTTAGCCTAATAGGAACATAATCACTAGGTACATACTTCATGAAGAGAAACTAAACAACAGCAAATTTTATTCAAATCGGTTTACTGGGTTCCGAGTTAAGAAGAAAACAAGAAATAAAAAAATAAACTTTTTAACACCCTGTAACGTTTCTGCAACATTTTGAACTACGTATCATTCGTTAGGTGACACCTTATGTATAGCTACATGGCGATGTTTAGTTATTCTTAGAATTATGGAATTTATGTAAGTATAAAAAAACCTGAAAATTGTATTAATCAATGTGAACGGTATTATTTTACATTTCGATTTGTTACCAGTACCGGTCATCTATTAGCACTATTCGATATTTAATTTTAAATGTGTGGTTTATAAACAGAAATCTGTAGTGGTCGCAATTAATGCATGATTACTTTACTTATATGACTATAGATGTCTCGCAGAATACTAAAACATTATTTTCAAGTTTTATAAGTGCACAAATTACAATAAGTAGTAGTTTGGCAGTTTGTTATAACGAGGCTTAGGGTATAGCGGGTAGTGTGACGCATTTAATGGCTTGTGTTTCATGTTTCTTTGTATTGCAATCATCACCGATTGTTGTTTTGATAAAATGTGCATGCGCAGATTGATAAATATGTAGATACCTAGTGTGTTTTGTTACTTTTTGTTTAGTTATTACAAAAAGGATTTATTTAAGATTATTAACCTAATTTGTACAAAACATAACCTTCACGAGAAGGGTTGCTAGAATTTGGATTGTCAAATTGATGTGACTGTCTGAAAAACTTTTGTGTGCTTTTGAAAACTGTGAACTGTCACGACAGCAATTCTATTAGTGCTAAGTGATTAACTTTTTTACACAAATATGTTGGGATTTACCACCTCTCCAGATGGTCTATTGCAGATAGAAGAAGGTGTTTTGTCATCGGTTATTCAAAGGGAACCGATTTTGGGAGTATACGATGTAGATAAAACACCTCTTGGCAGGTAAAAATTCGTATATAAAATATCTTACAACCTCGTTGATTTACCATATGGAATTATTATTACGGTATTATTAATTAAGTCATATTTTATTTTCTGTTATTTACTTGTGACTTCCATGTTCAACGTCACAAGGTACGGTAACGTAAGATTAGTCAACATCGCATTAACCTACGTTATGACTTTTACATGTTCTCCGTACTGTGTATTATACCTAGATAATGCATACTTATGTTCTATATTTAAGTTGATATCTAAGATCAACCTAAAACACTTACTTTATTTTAAATATAAATGCACCTATTAGATAAGTATAATTCTTATATTTTTCTACAATACGTACCTACACCCTATTGAAGAGAACAATTGCATAACAATTGATAAATTAAATATTCGCTAACCAGGACAGGTTTTCTGGAATGTTTGACACTGTTTCTTTTATACTTACCTATTCTAATTAGTTAAAATAGCAAATATTCGTATACAAGACTGTAGATCTTAATAAAACTTATTTTATTATTTAAGCAGGTAAATAGGTAGCAGTGGCAGCTCGTGTCAACATATATTGGGTCGGCAGATTACTGAACGTCGATATTTTATAAAAATTAGTCGAGTTGCTTAAATAGAACTATGTTATATGTCTATAAGTACATTAACAATATTTTCAATTTTTCTCCATTTTCTGCTTGTAAGTAATTACTATTTTTTAATAAATCCAATAATTAACATAATTTATTAACATTACACTGAGGGATAGATAAACCGCGGTTATAATTTTGTACACCAGAATTCCTTCTCCCAGAGAATTTTCCTGATTTTTTCCATCAATTGCTTCGAATTCCTCTGACTTCTAAATTTCTCGTGAATTTCTAAATTCCGCGTAAATAAATTTCTCTGACTTTTTCTAAATTCCCTATGAATTCCTTTGTCTTCCTGTGAATTCCCCTTGAGTTGCTCTGTCTTCCTGTAAATTCCTCTTGAATTCCTCTAACTTCCTGTGAATTTCCCTTGAATTCCTCTAACTTCCTCTTGAATTCCTCTAACTTCCTCTCGAATTCCACTGACTTCCTCTTAAATTCTTTTGAATCAATTTTAAAATTTCCTTTTTCTAAACCTATAAAACAGAATAGTAAGTAAAAATCGATTTAAAAGTTTATTATTTTTACTGTAGATATTTATATTTACAATTATAAGCTCCCTGTGGAGACATGTTGGTAAATTTACAAACCGTATTACTTAAATTACATGCAATTAGTCTCAATAATATACATGGCGATTCCCAGCAAATGGAAAAAATCAGAGGAGAAAGGGTATCAAAAAAGTTGCAAGTTTGCCTTAAAGTATAAATCCATGAAGTTATTAACTGTTGGGAAGTTTCGTGGTGTTTTTGGCAACAGCTCAGAAACGAATTAACTTTTTTTGTTTATTTTTTTGGCATGTAAGGTCATTAAATTTAATTTTTGAGAAAATCTTTATTTCACTCTTTACTCCAGTGAAAGTATTTTGAATTTTATGTCGAATCGAATAAGAAAACTTTTATATTCAATAAAAAATTATCTTACATTTTGATATGTATACATTTGTCCAAAAAATCTATTTGAATTGAATTTCTATTTTATTTTATTCAAACAAATAATGTCACATTCAACCTGATTCGTAATTAAAGTGTTAAATAACATTTTCAAGTTCCCTGAACTTAAAACACATTTTTTAAACGAATTTTACTTCTTTATTAGTATGGTGCGACAATTATGTTTAGTAATATATTTACAGCTGCTTATTACTCTACTTAAAAATATTTGCTCAAATATAAATAAAGATATAGTAATATTAAGAAATAAAGTATTTCTAGATAGGCATTATTGAGAACATTACCTATTAAAACTAGAAATTAAACATTAAATAATTAGGTAAGTAATTGCTATTTTGTTAAACAAAATATATCGGCGGCTCAGGAACCAGGGTATGTCGCATTTCAAGATGCAAAGTAGGCGTACCGACCCAGTGACAATTAAGCAACGACACACGATTGTAAACGCAGAACGGTTCATATTGAGATAGCACTATGGATGCTCTACTGACGGTACTTACGGTGTATTTTTTAAATAAATAGTCTCTTTGAGATATTTTACCACACTGTGAATAGAATAATTAGAAAGAACTAGTAAGTAAAGGAAAAATTGTAATTTTTTAAGTGTACAGTGTAAAATAAAATAATTTACTCTTTTCATATTCGTATTAATTGACCAAAATGTACTATATAGACAGGTATCAGGTACCTATATTTTAAACAATTAGATATTTCTCATATTAAAAACATCGAAAAACATCTTAACTTCACCACGTTGTAACTTTTAAACCGTTAAATTGGTCACACATTGTCGCCTAAACTTAATAAACTGTGGACCCCACCGGGGCTTCGCCCCTGGACCCTAAGATTTCATCGCATTCGTGATAAAAAATAGTGTGTGCAATTCGTGCGGTTGTCTATTGCCTCACTTCGTTCGTGCGCTCAATTCCGCTTTCGTGGGCGAATTCAGTTTTCGGAGCGAGTAGCGATGAACCACAGTATTTTTTTTATTGAAAATATAAGTCTCAACTTCAGTCTCTGTAAGCATGGACGCTGTAGTACTTACATAGCGGTCTGTGGAATTTAAAAAACAAAAAAAATTATCTCTTCTCCAGAAGGTCGAAGAGCAACGTTTTTTTAAATTTGCGTAAAAATGCCAGCAATCGATTCCTGTAATACACATTGTCGAGAAATGAAAATCGAAAAATATATTAAAGAAAAATTCGACCAAAAATTTTTTACTTTTTTCAGTCATTTTTGGACACTTGAAATTAATAAAATCGTTATCACTCTTTTTTACCATGAAAGTACAACTCTTAAGGAAAAAAATGAGCCCTAATTCGTTTCTTTACGACTATTCGTTGAGCAAAAAAGGCCCATTTTCGAGATAACCTTTTTTCGAAAACTCGAAAAATTTTTAATAATTTTTTTATTTAAAAAAGGCATTTTTTTGCTTGCCGAGGGTTACATTTACAGCAAGTAACAAGTGGTAAAAACCTTAATTTGCAAGAGATACAGCAAAAACAAAAAAGTCGATTTTTGACGTTTTTTTCGATATATCTCGAAAAGTATTACAGAAATCGATATATTTAAAAATACGAATCGATAGGTTTTTTTTATTAGCTACAACTTCCTCATTTAACTTCTTTCGATTGGAGTTCAACTTTTTTTTTATTAGCGAAAAACCGTATTTTTCCGACTTTTATGAATTTTTTAGGTTATCTTCGCCGTTTATGCGCCACAGGAAAAAACACTCTTAAAAATTTTTTATTTCTATATCAGCATATTTTTTGTTTCCAAGTGGTATTTTTTATAAATTTAACCCGTGACAGATTGATTGGACTATTATACATTAATAACCACTTAATAAATTAATTAAATCGAAATTCATAATTAATAATGGAAAATAACAAATAATAATACATATTCGGATTATTGTAAAATCCTATGAACATTAAGCAAAGGTAAAAATTCACTGAATTTGTAAGGTTTTTATGTTGAACCGAGGCTTGAATCCTAAAACTTTCGTATTTATTTAAGCACTAGGTAACAATTTTTTTATACCTAAATACAATTGTAACTTAAATATTTTATTCATAATACCTATTTCATACTTTATAATACATAATACAAACAAAACTGATTGTATTACTTTTAGAAAAAAAAATTGCTATTATAAAAAGGTCCCAACTCAATAAACTTTATTACTTACCTTTACAAAAAGGACCTTACCTTACCTTTACATAAAATAGATTTATGAATCTATCTATTTAGTATATGTACTAAATCGTACTAAATTGCCTTATTTGACTTATAGCTAATAATGTTTGTCATTAAACAGTTAAAAGAATGAATCAAAAATATTTTAAATACCTACTATAAAAAAGTCTTTTAATGACTATGAATTCCTTTTTAATTAAAATAAAATAAAATAATTGAAATAAATCCAATTCTGGAACATTCTTTGTTACTAACTAAAATAATAATTTTGGATTACAACAGAACCGCCGAATTTCAATAAAAAATACATATCTACTTCTTAATCAGTCTGATATCGATGATTACATAGGCGATTATATGTATATTACTCAGGGACCTCACTGACCTCTAGTAAAAATATGGACCATCATTACAAGTTGAAATCCAAATTATTAATTATGCGCATTTAATATAAACGCACGTTTCAAATGATTTTAAAATAAAAAATGACATTTCATATACACCATATTTTTGCAACATACATATTTCCAATAGATATATTGTAAGTATAACCCCGAATATAAAACATTTTTAAAGAAATACTCCCCTAGAAGATATTTACATTAACTGTGTATTTAATCTTTAATTCGTAAACTAAGAAACAGGTTTCTCGGTAAACTACACTAATATATATAACATATTATAGCACGAAACTGTCATATTAATAACTAGTTCTTAACAAACAATTACCTCGAACAATTACTGAACATGTGCAGAACTTTCCTAAAACAGGAAAAGAAATTCAACAATAAAGGAGAAGGTCCGAATATGGGCCCCTATTTTGTTTTTTAATAGATTATTAACAAATTTTTTGACAAATACACCTAAAAATTGGGACACACTTAGACCAAGATCTCGTCTACAATAATGAGCGCGGCAAAGTTCCAGAAAGATAAAAAATACTGAGATATCAGTTAAAATATGAAAATTGAACAATATCTTGTATGAGGGTAGAGTGTATGAAATATGGGCCCCTATCAAAAATGATGCATAAGTTTACGTTTAACAAAGGAAACTTTATTTTGTAGTAAAAAGACTTCATATATGATTATACAAAATAGTAATGGCAACAACAGAAATTGGAAAGAAATAAATTATTTGCAAAAGTCAAATGTAATTTTTTGTTATTTACGCTATCCATAGCCTTTATCATGTCTTCGGAGTTCCATTGTTTCCTTAAATTCTTTGGTGAAAACTTTGGTTTGTTACGTGGCATGGTCAACCTGGAAAAAGAACTGAATTCAAAATCAGGGGAGAATATAGGCCCTGGCCCATATTCGGACCCACAAAAGGCCCATATTACCAGCATTGCATGTCATTCAACAATAGATACCTATTATTTGTAGAGTTTAAGTGAATCAAAATATTTTCTGAACAAAACAAACTTTGATATTTATACAAAATATCTAGGTGAATATATAAACATACCTAGTCACTAAAAATCGTATAAAACATAATAACAACTTACCTTCAGATAATATTCAGCATTCCAGTAACACATTCACCACCACTTGTTTATAACAATATAAGAAATCAATTGCACAATGTCGGTAAAACAGTTCGATACTAGGTAGCTGTCTTTTAAAGCATTATTCAGTGATGCCGCTAGATGTTCTAGTAGGAATAGCCATGGGGCCCATATTAAGTACTCATACTAAGTCATATTCGGACCTTCTGCTCTACTATTTTGGCATAAAGTTTTTCTGCAGGTCCACGAGATTAAGTATGCATTTTTAATACAGTTAGAGTGAATCGAGTTGTCGGCTTTTATGTTCGCTAATGTGGTGCGAATGTACTTAGTTAGAGTTCGGTGTAGGGTCGATCCGGACCCAGACATTCAGGTGATTTTAAGAGACCCACAGACTTCGTTCTATTCGCGCGAATTGGTCCGCACGAATCTTCATGAACGTGGCAGGCAAGCAGTGTGTGAAGAAAAAAGCGATACGGTTTCACTATCGTGCAAAATCTGTTTTGGATAAGGGTTAAGGGCCCCACAGACTTCGTTCCATTCGTGCGAACAGGACCGTACGGACCAAATTGCGCGAACCAAGGTACCGTATCTAACTAAAACAGATTTTGCAGGACCCACAGTAGGCGAAAACGATCAAAATTCCGTGCGAGGTAGTTAAAATTGTCCAAATTGGGATATACAGGGTAGCCCATCGAAAACGTACCGCAAGGCATTACAGGGTAGTAAAGAATTTTTCGGCAAAATCCAAAAACATGTCAAATTTGTTTCTGAGGGGGATAACTTTTGGCTCAAAAAGCATACCAAAATCTTCAACCCCCTAAGTGGGGGTGCTATCCCCTAAATTTTTTCAAATGGGAATGGGGGTCAAGTGGGGGGTCATTAGAAAGGGCTTTTAATTCTCTATACATCGATTCTTACTTTTTGAAAATCGATTCATTATTTTAGAAAATATGCAGCTTTGAAAATACGAACAATATTTTTGACGAGAAATGCGAAAATCGATTTAATTTTACTTCAAAACTTACGGTATTAGTCAAGTAAATGCTGAAAATGTTGTCCGCCAACTTGCATACAATGATACAGGTTGTCTTCAAACCGTTGTCGAACATTCTGGAGCACTTGCGGTGTTACTTCGCGACATACATTAATGATTCGTCCTCGCAGATCTTCCAAGGTATCAGGTGGAGTGCTGTAAACTTTGCTTTTAATGTGCCCCCAGAGAAAGAAATCTAAAGGATTTAAGTCGGGTGACCGAGGGGGCCACTCAATTGCACCTCTTCGTCCTATCCAGCGTCCTGGAAACGTCTCATTTAGGTAATTGCGCACATTGAGCGAGTAATGTGGAGGAGCTCCGTCTTGCTGGAAAATCAGTTCGTGTTCATTGTAAGCAGGGTCGTCCTCTATGATATTTGTTAGAGCTGGGTCGATGACATTTTGTAGTAAATCCAAGTACATATCGCCTGTCAAATTTCCAGGAAGGAAAAAAGGACCTACAATGGAATTTCCAAAAATACCTGCCCATACATTCAACTTCTGGGGGTGTTGGGAGTGTGTCTCATGGAAAATCCTTGGATTGGTATCAGCCCAGTAACGACAATTATGGCGATTCACTAAACCATTCAAGAAGAACGTACACTCGTCCGAAAAACACACATTAAAGAGGAAATTATCGTTTATCGCTCGTTCAGTCATTATTTCGCAAAATTGCAAACGACGATCAAAATCGTCTTCATTTAGCTCTTGCACTAGCCGAATCTTATAAGGATGGAATTTGTATTTTTTTAATATTCGTTGGACACTTGTACGACTCACTCCTGTCGCAGTAGCCAATTGCATTGTACTCAGCGTACTATCCATTGCCACTTGCCCCAATACCGCTATTTCCGTAGGTTCATTTAGTACCGGATTTTCAACCTGCCTCTTTTTGTTATGAACGGAGCCAGTTTCGCGAAATTTGGCCACCAATTCGCGAACAATTTTTCCAGACGCATGTTTCTCAGGATGCCGTTGGTTGAACAGTTCGGCGACCCGATTTCCGCATTCATTGTTTTTGAAAAAAAGCTCAATAATTTCTACTCTTTCTGGAATTGAGTACACCATAATTAATCAATTTAAAAGACTCGGCAGTATTGGTACTCTTCAACTACAAGTCACAAGACAGTTATCTAGCAACTTCTTGTGGCCTATCTAAATACGAAACAAAAAGCGGACAATTTTTTGCTCACCAAAATCAGGCTAAAGAATTCGCAAATCAGAAAAAAAAAACAGCGAATTCTTTTGAAGGAATTTACCAAGCTAATACCGTAAGTTTTGAAGTAAAATTAAATCGATTTTCGCATTTCTCGTCAAAAATATTGTTCGTATTTTCAAAGCTGCATATTTTCTAAAATAATGGATCGATTTTCAAAAAGTAAGAATCGATGTATAGAGAATTAAAAGCCCTTTCTAATGACCCCCCACTTGACCCCCATTCCCATTTAAAAAAATTTGGGCGATGGCACCCCCACTTAGGGGGTTGAAGATTTTGCTATGCTTTTTGCGCCAAAAGTTGTCCCCCTTAGAAGCAAGCTTTATCTGTTTTTGGATTTTGCCGAAAAGTTCATTACTACCCTGTAATGCCCTGCGGTACGTTTTCGATGGGCTACCCTGTATATTTTTTTAAATACTCGTAATTATGTCCACGTTCTTATGTTACTGCGACAATTGCGATATTTTAAGATCTCAACTTGCGATATCTTAAATACTCTTATAAACTACAATCAGAAATGTTTCCCATATTTGATACCGTAAAATATGTACAATATTTAGGGAATATAAAAAAATAAGGTATAAATCTTAAAATCAGTTAATTGTAAACCCTTCAACCACAACTTCTTGAAACCATAAGCCAAAAAATCTAACCTAATAAACCTAAATTCATTAAACTAAACCCACAAAACTCAGGCCCATTAAATTTAAACCAATAAAATCTAAACCCACAAAACCTAAACCAACAAGTTTATTATAGTCGAGGCAATGAAGCACTCAATCTCGGATTTTTTTGCACTAAGACGGATCGGAATGCGGTTTTTTGCATTCGCTTCCAAAAATTTTTTGTAAAAATTGTATCTACTTTGTATCTTATACAAACCGGAAATTGCATTGCTGCAGCCAAAAATGCATTCAAAAAATGCATTTTTTGAGACGGCTTTTGGAAGATTTAATAACTTTGTAAATAAGAGTCAGAACTGGCCCAAATCGGGTTTCCGGGGGTTTTCGAGGTCGCTGATCACGATTATGATGTTCAAATTGACCCACAGCCGACCTGGAGCTCAGGAACGCCGATGAACGTCATCTCCGTGGGACTCTCCCAAAATTCACGCGGGGAAGAAGAAACTCGGCGCCCGGGGGTTTTTTGGGTCGCTGAATTCAAACATGGCATCGGCAAACACCTGGTGCACCTGAACCTGGACGTGGATGTCATCTCCGAGAATTTTCCTGACAAGATTGCCAAAAACAACCAGAAAATCATTGTGTGGGCGTTTTTTTGGGGCGCTGAATCCAAATTTCACGTCGAAAACGACCCCCTGAACACCTAGTGCACCGGAACCGGGACGCGGACCTCATCTCTGAGGGTTTTCCTCACACCATCGAAAAAGACTAACCGAAAATCGTTATGGGAGGTTTTTTGGGGCGCTTAATCCAAATTTCACGTCGAAAACGATCCCCCGAACACCTAATGCACCGGAACCTGGGCCTGAACGTCGTCTCCGAGGGGTTTTCAGACACGATCGCTAAAGACAAACCGAAAATCGTTATGGGGTTTTTTTGGGGCGCTGAATCCAAACTTCACCCCGAAAACGTACCTCCGGACACCTGGTGCACCGGAACCTCGGCCTGAATGTCATCTCCGAGGGTTTTCCTCACACAATCGAAGAAGACGAACCCAAAATCGTTATGGTTTTTTTTTTTGGGGCGCTGAATTCTTAAATGTAATTGTCGCCCATAATAAACAGAAAAAAATTATACGTCAATGTATTAGGTATTATTATTGTTATTCTGTATTAAACATTAGGTACTGGGTTATAAAGTAATAGGACAAAAGTAAAGCAACATTATTTAATTAACAAAAAATCTGATAAATCTGTTAACAATAACTAAATAATCTCAACGTAAGACTTAATTATTAATAGTTGATTGCATAACCATTATTTGCAATAACTTTTGCACACCTTCTGGGCATAGACAAGATGAACTTTTCTGTAAAGCTTCTTTATTTCTGAATGTTTATGTCCTTATCCTCCTTTCTACTTCTTCTCACAATTTCTCAATGGGATTTAAGTCAGGTGATTGTGATGGCCAATCCAAAACTCGTATATTATTGCCACGAAATCAATCTTTCACAAGCTGCGAGGTATGATTAGAATCATTGTCCTGCTGAAATATGAATCTCAGAGGCATTTCCCACTCTGCATAATATGGCATCATAACGTTCTGAAGGATATCTCTATATACAAAGCGATCCATAATTCCATCAATGAAATGGATAGAACCTATTCCGTTTAAGGAAAAACATCCCCATAAAAATAAAGTTCCACCGCCATGCTTAACAGTTGGTGTTACATCAGCAGGATTGAATCTCTGATTTACGGGTCTTCTTACGCGACGCATATCATCAGAATTGAAAATATTGTAACGTGTTTCATCGCTAAATAATACTTTTTTCCAATCATTTTCAGTCCAAGTCAAATGAGCTCTGGCAAACTCTAGCCTGGCAGCTGTATTCCCTGCAGAAATTAAAGGTTTCTTGACCGGCCTTCTACTAAAAAGCTTCCTCTCAACTAACCTACGAACTGTGCGCTCACAGATGTTGAAATTTCCAATATCCGCCATAATTCTGGGACCTGACTTCCATGATCCGCGGACAAATACGTCTAATCAATCTGTCGTCATTTGCTGATGTTTTTCTAGGTCTGTCCGACTTCGGCATATTATTTAAATGTCCTCTTTCTTGAATTTTGGACAATATCCTTGAAACTGTGTTTCTGTCGACGTGCAGTTCTGCCTGACTCTCCCCGTTATTAAACGCATTTTAATACTCTTTGCTTTAAGTCAATACTGATAGCAATACCTTTAGGCATTTTGAGGAAACTTGTTAATATCGAGGATTAACGATTATTCACTTAAACATTAAAGAAGAACATATATCGAAAATAATAAATAAAATTAATAACTGTTGCTTTACTTTTGTGTACGTTTTTCAAAAACGTATAACAACAAAACTGAACTATCAAGCCTAAAACCAAATAATTGTATGACAGCAGCATTTTCTTCATTTTTTGTTATCAACTTTAGACAAAGTCAAAAATGCATTTTTTACATAAATGTTGCTTTACTTTTGTCCAATAGTTTATATATGTATATCTCAATTTGGACAACTTTTACTACCTCGCTCGGAATTTTGATTGTTTTCGCCCACTGTGCGACGGCGAAACTGTATCGTTTTTTTTGTCCACATACTGCGTGCCTGGCACGTTCGTGCAGATTCGTACGGCCCAATTCGCGGGAATTAAACAGTCTGTGGGGTCCTTCATATACGTTGCCTTTCTTAGTTCGCGCGGTTTGGTCCGTTTTCGCATGAATAGAACGAAGTCTGTGGAACCCTTTACTATGCTCGAAGCTCGAAGATTCGGGACGATATTGTGTTTCCAATGTTTACTGTTCAGTGTAAATGTGGCTTTGTAGTTGAGACTCTAAGTTGAGCCTAAGTTTGCTAATATGTGTGCCAATATGTATTTTTGTTGTAATTCAGGTGTACATTTTATACAATTTTTCAATGTACTTACATAAATTTATATAGATAGGTGATGTTCTTCTTAGCATATTTTTATATTAAAAGGGTAGTTAGTTATTAACCTTGCTCAAAGCAACTAGCGACCGTCGAGTCGTGCTCGCCAGAGTCGCCCCGTGGACAAAGTACTTTAAGCCTCGTTGCACAATAGCCGGACCGGCTAACCGGATCCGGCTATCCGGATCCGGCTGGCTCTTTCACACATAATTTAATTTCCAAACCGGTTTGGCCGATATTAGTCTCAGTTGCATTTTTAACACGACAAGAGATGGATCGTAGACGCATTGCAATTATGTGGCTTGGCTATTGCCGATGTCATCGCAAAAAAAAAACAAAAAATATGAAAAATATCCAAAAAATATGAAAAGGCTAAAGTTTTGTCCCACTGTACAGGTCTGGATTCAAGCAGTGATATAAAGAATGCTATATCTACTTATAGCGAACAAACTTTCGACATAGTTGCGTACAAATATTTTAAAAAATAATTGACACGTCCTGTTATTTTCAATGAAACCGGACGACTGAACCCGGCAAGCACCCGGCAAGTGTGAAAGTGTCAATACAAAACTATGCACTACTACCACTTCGGTCGCCGGATAGCCGATACACGGCAGCCGGGCTGGCAGTGGTGGCGACCGGCTACAACCCGGCGACCGTTCGCCGGATAGCTCCTTCCGTCACATGTGAAAGCTGCCAAAAGACTCTGTACACCTTGCTGCCGGGTAACCGGATCCGGTTAGCTGGTTCCGGCATGTGTACAACCGGTGTAACCGACGCGGCACTGCAGGAACGGAAGTGGGAGCGGGATAAACACGGGATACAATTCTACAGCAGAGCAGAACATGTAACTAGTGTAACTACACATAATAGCTTTGTTCGTAAACCTTCCACTGCTGCACTAGTGTAGTAATACGTTGTTCGTTTATTGCAGTGTAGCCAAGTGCAGGTATAATCCAGGTATTCGAAAAGTCCAGTGTAGTGTAGTAGTGCAGACACTACTACACTGGCTAACAAGGTGGTGTAAAAGTGTAGTGTAATATGAAAATGAAACTTTTATCACAAATGTCACATCTTGGTAGATATTTTAGATAGATCATTAAAAATTTGGCAATATTTGATTTTACTCTGAAATGGCTGATAAATTCGTCTTCCTCACAGTTTCGAACAAGTTCTATAAAATTTGTAATGCACTTTCTTTTATTTTTTTGGAAACAGGTCTCCGATAAAACATGAATTTTTCTTTTTTTACGAAGGTAATCTTCATCATCTGATTCCGATTCGCTTCCAGAGTCACTAAATAATTCACTCATCACAAATATTTTCTCCATGATTTACAATTAGGTTATGCCAGTTTAAGTTTACCCAAATTGAATTAACGAACAGCCAAATGTTTTCTCTAAAAGTGATGCACAATTATTATTTTAGTGTAACACTGAATTCCACTACACTACACGTTGTGTAGGTTTACGAACAAAGCTAATATTGCGACATGCGACAATCCACAGGGCTAATTTCAGTCCGGTTGTGACATTTATTTGGTTTGCTGCGTGCTTTGATTTTTTCGCGTTTCGCATAGTTCTCACGTGTCAGTTGTTGGATACCTTTTGTTCACAGTGTAGATATTTTTCATCCAGAATATAAAAATATAAGGAAAAAAGATAAAGTAGGATTTGAAAGGATCTGATGAAGAACTGTCATATATAATTTAGCTATGAAGGGACAGAACTGGTATGTACAGTTGAGCCGTTGGATCTTTACGTTCACGTCATCAAGCATAATCGTATGAACTAAGATTTCAAACGAGATCAACGAGTTGTTGTGTTCATGAATTACTGTGTCCACGAACGCGGTGGTTTCGTGAACCGTTTGGAGGATTGCGACGTGGTTGGGGGTATCCCTAAGAATCCCCAGAACACGCTGGATGCGTGCAGGAAGCGTTTCTGCGCGGCCGCGGCTGTTTCTGCGGATGTCGGGTTCGACTCGCGTTGTGGAACGATAGGTGTAGGGTTCCCCGTAATTAATAAGTAAAGGGGAACTTGTTACGAATTCTTTTTT
>NW_019418100.1:21897-22402 GCF_000390285.2 Anoplophora glabripennis | reverse complement strand
GAAATTGAAAGAAAAATAAGTAATAAGTGTCATCTTGTGTAAATCTTTCAAATTTTGCTTTTATTCAATGCTTCTTACCAAAAATTAAATAGTAAAGGTTAATTAAAAGAGCATAGAACCGCCCCTATAAGGTAAGGACTCATGATATTGATAAAATAAAGTGTTTTTTCTTGAGGGACAGTGTAGAAAATTAACATTCCTATCTACACTAATAAAATCCTATCTACACTGTGAAAATTATTTATACAAAGTAAAGCTGCCGGAGGCGATATTAGCAATGATAAGGTAAGCAAGTCTAATTCGTCTATATTTGTCAGTGTTATTATAAAATTTTCTTATCAGAACCTATGCTCAATGGAAAATTAGATATAAACACACCCAAATGACATTTTACATTATAAAAGGCGCCCAAACGGATATTTAATAATTATAAACACACAAAATTTACACACCATCACATAATACAACAACACACAACACCATTACTTACATTACATTACTAATA
>NW_019418100.1:0-21763 GCF_000390285.2 Anoplophora glabripennis | reverse complement strand
TTGTTTTTTTATTTTTCTCACTTATTTTCACTCACCCTGTATATGTGACTAATAAATATCAGAGTCTCAGTAAAACCCTAATTTTATGAAGTGTTCTGACTTCCGTAACTTTGCAGAATACACCTAGATATCTTACACTCATAAGTTACGTGGCGCCCTAATTTAATACCATACTGTATAAACAATTTTAGCTAGCTGCTTCCTAACCTACGACCCGCTCTCACGACGAAAAGCTGCCGTTTATGTGTGATTTTCTTGAGATTAAAAATAAATGTAAAATAAATAAAGAATAAAACAACCCCAATACCTCTTTTTATAATCAAAAGAAAAAATAACACGGCAACATTTAAGGGATATCTATCCATATCTTCCTTATTTTCGGTAAAAAGTTTGCATAAAAGGGTACCTTTATTTTTAATGCACTCTGAAAATATAGGGAGACAATGTAGGATCCTGTATAGTTATGAAATAAAGCAAAATATGTTAATTATATTTAAATTGGTCACTGTTTTCAAACTAGTGTTTACCTAAAGCATGTGGTGCAGCATTGCAAAATTCAGACTTCCAGCAACCAGTGGGTGAACATTGTCGTGCATAGCCAGTACCCTGTGATCAGCAGTCTTTCTTCATTTTGACATATATCATATTTCAGTAGTTCATAAAGTCAATCGTTTTTTTTTTGCTTTGGTCGTTTAATATTCGTTGAACATACCTTGCCCATATTTTCTATAATCACCAACGACTACTTGAGTTATTCTCTTACAAACAAATGTTAATTATAGCAATTTTCAGTTATAAAATGATGCCCGATATTAATGATACCTATATCAATTGTCATTCAAACACATCCAGATTGACCAGTTGAAGACAATGCACTTGGTAATAATTCAAAGCAGTGATAATAATAATTTGTTTAAAAAAATTCATACCTTCAGAAAATTCAAAGAAACTGATACTTTCGTAAATTGAATAACTTGTTTAAACGTTTATTATTTTTTATAAGTATGCCACAGATTTTCTAATTTCTAATTATTTCTAATTGCACTTTACAATGCGAGATATTTCATTAACCATGGGATGAAATAACGAAATCATGTGTATATTACTAGACTCTGATTCCATTTGTGATTTACGTCTTTCCTTTTTATCAATTTCTCAAGTGGTGACTTATTGTGGGTATCAGAAACTGGAGTTACATGATCCAAGGTTTATCTTATTGTTCGCAGCGATCTCTATCAACAGATATCAGTTACTTTTTAAGATAATGTATAAAACTTCAGGATAAATGAAAAAAAAATAGTTCTAGACTGTTACTAATGTTTTTATATCATCTTATAACAACTACTTACTTGCAATGTGTGTAAAATAATTAAATTAGCTTCAATAGTAACAATTAACAAAAATCGTTTACGGGAATTATATTCTCATATATGTTCCCAGTTTTGAAATAATGAAAAATGTAATGTTTATTTGAAACAGAAATAATTCATTGTGTGTCTCCCAAAAAGTCTTGTTTAGTTTTTAGATTCCTTAGCTATTTAATAGATATCAGGGGTGTAAAATGCTACGGAATAGTTATACATTACCAGTCGTTAAAAACTTAATAATATACACGGTGTCTCAAAATGAATTGTACAGGCTGGTCCATTTTAGATGAGTATTCAGGGTATTTCAGAAACTACTAATGATATGATAAATCTGACAGTACATTCTCGAGCTCGATTTTCATGGCAAACTCAACTGTCAAATCAGAAATTTGCTATCTTCATTTGTTTCTGAGTTACATGGCATTTCTTGTTATTGTCACATTTTTTAACAATAGCGGTTAAATAAGTTAGAGATAAAGTGAAAACTGATCAAGACTAATTCTTTGACGTAGAATTGAATGCCAGTATTAGACTTTTAGTAGATCTTATGATTTCTGAGTTATGACCCAGAGTTATATTTTTTAAAAGCAAATCGTAGCTGACCATGGCTTAAAAAAATTGAGATTTTTTTTTGCTTTTTAGCAATATATCACATACTATAGTTATTTTTACAAACACAGGGAATACGGGGTAGTTTATATATAAATTATATATGTTTTTCCGTTTTAATATGGCTGGCTATGAAAATACATATAAAACTATAATTCCTACTTTTACAAAATTCATATCTGTTGTAAAAATATAACGTTTATTTTAAATGCACAGCATATACTCGTATGATAATATAATAACGAAATTTTAGGAGATAGGTGGATAGGAACAAACGGACCGATCAGATGGCCATCTAGATTACGCGATTTGAGTCCGTTGCACTTTTTTCTTTGGGGATTTTCAAAAGACATTATACTTAAAATTCCTTTTAACTCTATCGAGGAACTTCGACGAAATGTTGTAAATTTTTTTAATAATATTTCTAATATACATTTAATGATTGCTACCCGAAGCATTGCCAGAAGATTTGAACATTTAGATGATGATGTAGGTACTTACTATTGTTTAATTTACGTTCAATATTGTAACTTGAGTTGAAGTGGAATAAAAATTTGAAAACTCTGTCTTCTTATCTGTAATACATATATGTATATTTTCAATAAACTGCAACAGATATGAGTTTTGTAAAAGTAAGAATTATAGTTTTGTATGTATTTTCATAGCCATCCACACAGTGGCGGATTTACCATATGAGCTGCGGAGCTGCAGAACACATAAAATTTTATGTATTTAATCATATTAAATATCAACAAAATATTTAAAGAATCCAAATGTACTCGCGCTAAAATAAATCTAGGAGCTTATATTATTATTTACTACGACGCGAGCTACGCTCCTTAATATATGCAACCTCATATACAAAATGTGTGCACAGCGAACGATTAGATGCGTTCTTTGTTTTGATTGGCTAATCAGGCATGCGACCCAGTACACGAATATATGGAGTTATGTGGCTGCAACAACGACAGCCACTGCTGCAGTAAATGCAGTAATATTTCGTACGTGGTATGTGGTGGTTTATTTCTGCGAGCGGCACGTGTGAATATTTTTATTTAGGCGGCTACGGATATTATAGTTATTAAAATGAATAGTGTTTCGTTTAAAAAAAAAACTTTATTTGGTTCTCTGCGTTATGAGGATAAACTAAAAATAAAAGAATTAGGTGGGCCAACACCACAATTAAATATTGAAGTTAGTGGAACAAGCCGAAGTAAAAGTTATAAAAGACAATTTAACAATAACGTATACACAAAAGCAGAGTGGGTGTGCGGGTGTGATTTCAAAAATACACTGTTTTGTTTTCCGTGCTTACTTTTCGGTGGGGATAAAGCATGGATATACAGTGTGAAAGATTTAAGTAATTTGAGTCATTAAGTAAAATAAACATAAGAAGTCAGTTAGATTGTGCATATTGGGATAATATACGGAAACACATTGAACAGGTAACGAAAAATCGTTATGTATTATCTAAAATCGTAGATTGCATAAAATTTTGCGGAGCTTTCGAATTAGCACTTCGCGGACACGACAAGACAATTCGGACGTGTTTCGTGGACTCATAAATTTTAGTGCAGATCTTGACGTCATATTCCGGATTTCGGATTTGCACGTATAACTCCCGGAATATAATATAATGTACATATATGTATATTAAAAAAAGATAAAGAAAAAAACATAACACGGTGAGGAAAATTAAAATTCGTTGAATCGTTGGTAAATTTCACAAACGAATTTTTTGTTTATAAACAATATTCAATAATTTAATAAAATATATTTAGTTTATTTCAATTTATTTATACCGTCAGTAGGTAATTCGTGAATAGATATTTCAAAAAGGTATCAATTTCAAAAATTGTTCTTGTGAAAATCTGTATTTTTGTATAAATGGATTGTTCCTTGAAATTCAGAAGTGCCAGGAAAATGCGTGACCTTGAAAATTTTAAAATTTTTCGTTTGCGGCGCCATTCAGAGGCTCTCCGGGCACTTACTATCCCGGAATTCAATTCAACAATTTTGTTTGCCATGAAAAACGAGCTCGAGAACGTAGTGTCAGATTTATCATATCTTTAGTAATTTCTGAAATACCCTGAAATCCCACCGAAAATGGACCAGCCTGCACATGATAACAGATGTTTTGTGACCTCATAAATATGATCTGGCCAAACTTATCTTAGTCCGACAGTTGATAGTAACCGAGTTAAAGTGTGTCAAAATCAAAATTTTATTTTAATTTTTTTTAAAGAACCTTCGAAGTAATTGTATTTAAACGAAACTTCGTTCAAATTTAAATTTCCTCATAATTTTGGCATACACTCTACATCTTATTTTCTGATAGCAACATCTCTTTTTTCACTTTTACATCAAAATGGTATACCTAATGGTAATGGTAATATATTTTTTATTTTATCAAAAGCATAACTGACTGAAAGCATTATGACCGTGAATTATTTATTAAATTTTCAAAATGGCCTCCTTCTACTTCCATACATTTTCTGATCTCTTTTGTTAAAGATTCATAAACTTTAAAATACATGTTGGATTGATTTCTAATAAACTATGAAGCATTCAGTATATGGTCCCATAATTCCTCTTCCAATATATCTATAAGGAAATAAATAAGTGTGCACTTCACGGGAATAGTGAGCTGGCGCCCCGTTCTGCATGAACCACATGTTCTTTCTGATGTCGAAAGGCCAAATTTCCGGTTCATCAAAAGTTTAGTTCGCAGGAAATTTAAATAAGAATTATATTTTGGTGTTAAATCATATGGACCCAGCAAGTATGAACCCACACCATACATTAATTCTATATTAATGTTGAAAGTGTGGCTCCTTGCTAAGTTTTCATTTTCAACATCCCATTAATCCGAATTTCTCCCTGTTGAATAATCCTCGCCTGGTGAAAGTTGCTTCATCCGTAGAAAAAGATGTTAAAAAAAAGATGTTTTCCTTTTGGAGTATTCTGCATATAGAAGATTTACTTACTCCTGTACTTACTTATAAACGTCGTGTACTAAGTTCAGGATCTTCAGCAATATGAACTAAAATTTCGCCTTCTTCATCAACATTAATAATTTTTGAACGCCCAATGTGACTCTTGGGATGAAATTCTCCAGTTTGTCCTAATCTGTTAAAGATATTTTTAAAAGTTTGACGGTTTGGTTGGATCCGTCAAGGTATGTACCTACTCGTATGTCCGACAAGCACGTCTGGCACAAAAATTTTCTTGTGCATAAACGCTTATTGTAACCTGAGGGGTTATTTATTTAACTATCTATCTACCATTATGACCAGTATCATAACGGGCTTGGATTTCACAAGAGTTTACTATTTAATTCTCGAACGGGAGTTTATTATCATTATACTTTAACTAACACGTGGGAACTTAGAAATGTTGTATGTTCAGATAATGAATTTCAGGCACTTACCCTCTATTGCTTACGTAGCATGTAATCCAGTGGCTGGCTATACAGGGTGACAATGAAGTTGCGAGAAACAAAATGAAACACCAAAACTTCCAGGAAGGGTTTTAATAACAATAAACAAAACAAACAAACAAAATAACAACACCGGCTCGAACAACATTATTAATTATTTACACGCGACAGCGTACCGAGATTCAGGGAATGCGCGCTCCATAGCAAAATTTGGAAAAAAAAACTGTATCCATTATTAAATTTAATTAACTAGCCCGAGACTCTAAAACTAAGTCGACTGCTCAATATGGAACATAAGGAAGAACTCCTTTTCTTGCAGATCTTTCTCGAATTCGACACTTCGCTTCGACACGCCCATTTCTTGGGTCCAGAAGTTTCTGTTCTTATACTATTAGCGAGAACCCTGAATGTCGGGATGCTTTGGCATAACTATGCCATGTTAATAATTGTCTAATGGACTGAATTTACATTTATATAAATAATTATGGGACTTGCAAGTAACCCTAGCCATACTCTAGCGACTCCGTGTAGCAAATACGGGACGGATTAGTCGATCTCACTTAATCTACTCTTATAGCTTGGAAAATCCGTCAAAAAACCAGCTATTGTTCTCTTTTCGAATTGCTATCAATTTACAATTTGAATTAATTCTACTTTGGAACCTCTACGCTCTTCTCGTGATTTCGCACGTTATTAAAAATATGGGTTTCTACGCTGGCGCCTCCCAGACGGAACATATGACTGTCACATGGCCCCGACTCTAAGCGAACTTGTTAAAAATATTGGTAAATTTCTCCGAAGGACGACGCTACCTACTTGAAAGCCCTCAACTTTCGATAATTTGTGTTGACGAAAAACTTTTTGGCCCATCCGTTCGGAGAACTAATAAATAAATGACTACGCGTCCCGGCTTTTGTTACATTATCATGTCACGCATCTGAGTTTTAGAAAAATAGCTGTGACGGGGCATTATGAATGAAGAATTCTGTAGAAACTCAACAGTAATCCAGATTTTAACACTAATTACATAAACTGGTTTTTCATTGCTTCTGTTTTTATTTGCCGGTCTAGTTTCGGCAAATATCTCGAAAACGGTAATTCCTAGCGATATTAAGGGATTAGACAGATTATTTAAGAAAACTGAAAATGTAACTAGGTAACTATCAGCTTTTAGATTAAGGTAAGTTTGGACAGATCACATAATTATGACGTCACAAATCACCTGTTACTCTATGTACAATTCATTATGTGACACCTTGTATATATTATTTGTAATGTGTTTAAAGGATATTTAACAAATGATAACAAATTAGGCATTGTTCTCCACGACTACAACATAATTTTAGGAAAATGATCTGAGGCCAAAGAACTTTAATGATTGAGGCGCCTAAACTATTTGTTTTTGAGACGGATATAGAAATAAACAGGGCGTTTCAGTCATAATGTCAATAATTAAGGGAAGATAGGGAAAAATGAGTAGAATACGAATACACGTTTAAAAAAAAATTGAAATGCATATTTACGCCGGAAAAAAATTTTAAATCATTATTTTCCTTTTTGGAGCACTCCTGACCCCTGACCTACCTATTCTTAACGTTTTCACTGTGTTGTAATTGAATATGAATTTTCAGTATTACATTTGGTATTGTATTTAAGGTATATATACCCTATTGTGTAACTTATTACTTTTCAGAGTTGTATGGTACCTACTTATTTAATGATAAATTAATTGTAAGATGTTCCACGGCAACCTGGTTCTGGAGTTTACTAATTAATTGAGTAGGTTAAAAATCGATAAGTAAAAACTTTTTTAACTAAAGTACATTCTTTATTAATGCTGTACTACACACCTATCAAACATCGTTGATGAATACATATGTTTTTGACTTTACTATACATCGTAACGAATACATATTGAATCATTTTCAAATAAGAAATAATATTGTCTGAAATAAAAGGTATAACATAAATTATAATTAAGTAATTCAATTATTAATTAATTATTTGCAATCATTGTAGTATTTAAAGCGGATCATCTGAGTACTTCACATGTGTTTGATGGCGGGCATAGTCTAGAAACCAAAAAACACTGGCCACATGAGCACAAGTTCCTACTACTCTCGTCCCTGAGTAACACTTGTAATAATATGCTAGGATTGGACCATTATCTTGATCACCACCATAATTATCTAAGTCTTCATCCACGTTGACATAACTAATGAATATTTGATGTCTTGCAGCATTTCGTACTCTTAGAAGTCCTGGTTCATCTATATGTTGATCCAATTGAAATTCATCATCATTTTCCCTAAGCACCTTCTGTATACTGTATACCCTGTATAGCATCTGTATACCCGAATGGATGGCTGATTTGGATTCAGTAAACCCGACAATCTAAGAAATATGTGTTTTGGACAGATTGCACGGCTTTTCTTCATTTGACCTTACAATGAGTCTTCTTCAATTTATACCTCGCGGTACTCCTACCTTTCGGCGACTATATTTCGAAAAATATAATTTTCTCAGCTTAATGCCTATGACAACTTTTTATCTAAGCTTCGAGAACTATTCAAATCCAAAATTTCAGAACTATCGGCTGGAAGCCATTTTCCATAAGGAACCTGCGGGGTCATTTAAAAAAGTATACATACTTGTTGAATGTCAATAAAATCCATAATTCTAGAGAAAAATGGATTTGAGGCTTTTCCAGTCCAATTAAATTTTATGGTTGTACATTTTAATAGCCTATATTTCAATAAACAGTAAACACTGATTTTTTAACTGCCGAATTACGTAAAAACATCAAAACTGTAAAAACATTTTCATACACAGAAGACATGTTTCAAATTTGAATAAATTTTGCAGTAATTGGTTTTTGTACTAGACAATAACAGTAAAATATCTAGGGACTAGAATTTTCGAAAATCGTATTCATTCAGAGAGTACTTAGTGTACAGGGTGGGCACTTTAAAGGTATATTCTATTAGTATCTCCTGAACTAAAAGATTTACAGGGTTGATGAAATTACAAAAAAATTGCATATTTTCATTCCATTTCGGATTATAAAAAGAGATTGGAGATAAGTTCCTGAAATAAGCTGAAAAAACTGAAAATTTATTCCATATCTTTTTTATTATCGAAGATAGAGTATTGAAAATCGGTATGTATACATAAGACGAAATGTCAAAATTTTCATTTGTTGTTTCATGGTTACTCCAATTATATAAATCATAAAGTTGATGTTTTTTGTCCCTTAATACATAAAATCCGTTCATTCAACTACTATACATCGTTGAACTCGAAATTTAATGTTTCATCTAATTTGGTCATAAAAACACAAGCATCTAGCAGAACTGGAAGCTGATTTAACCTCCCAACTGATAGAGCAGATCGTCTTATGTATACATACTCTACATTCAATAATAAAACAGATATGGAAGAAATTCTTTTAACCCATTAACGGCCAAAGGTGCGTAAACGCACGAGTTACTTGCTTTGTTAGAAGAGGATTCAGATTGTGAAAATGCTGAATTGGTTGATGTTTTTTATGTGCCGCCAGAAACAGATGAAATTACAGATAGGGAAAACTTTGATGAAAATATTATTGGAGAAGAGGGATTGCAGACGGATAATGCAGGAACGTATGAAATACAGCCAAGAATAGATAGTGATGATGATTTGGAAAATGACGTTTTTAGTTTTTTATGTGAAAATGTTCAAAGTAAGCTGGATGCAAATGCACTTGCACACAACGAAATTTCAGCTAAAATTTCAGCTAAAATTTCATTCGGATTTAGTACTCTCTTTAGATACAGAAAACAGCGATGTTGCTCCAAATACCGCAGTATTCAACTGAACCCATGGAAGACCCTCTCAATCCACTCTACCAGGTGAAGTCAAATTTGACAATATTAATAGTGCAAGAAAAAAAGTGTCGATTTCGCAAAAATAATATTATTTATTTGTGTAAAGTGCATTTGCATCCAGCTTACTTTGAAAATTTTCACATAAAAAACTAATTTAGTTTTATTAATTTTAATAACTGTTTTCAGCCAAAGGTGCGTATACGCACCTACGTGTTTTTTTTTTCAAAATACTGCTTATGATTTTTTTCAATAGTAAATTAGTCTTAATGTATGTGTTTTGAATATACTTTAATTAAAAAAATAATTAAAAAATGTGTTTTTCTTGTTTTGGCCAGTAGTGGGTTAAACTATAAAAACAGGTTTTTCTGATTAAATAATAAAATTCCCTGCTTCAAAGTAATAAAAATTCAAATTAGTAGTCCCATGATTTATGGTGGTAACACATTCCTGAATCTTTTATTTAGGTAAATCAATGTTGCCAGTGTCAGTTGCGTTAAGTACTTCCATAAGAAATTATCTAATGGGGACAAGATGAGTGACCGTGCAAGCCAAGGTATTGGTCCGACCCACTTGTTAGGGAAGTTTCTAATTAGAATTGTGTAGGGCATCCGTTTTGTGCAAATATTAGGTTTCTTCTAAACAAACATGTTTCGTTTAATAATCTAATTCTGCCAAAACGAAAATTATTAAGAATCTCCAAATATGAGTGGATTAAAATTTTCTTCCAAAAAGTAAGGATCAATTATTTTATGATATTAGACTACACCATTTTCTTTTTTAAATATTTTTTTACTATTAATTCTCGATAGAAATTTGGGTACTCTTTAGCCCAGAACCCAGAATTTTTTGAGAAAACCACCCCATTAGTTGAGAATTCGCCAGTAAATAAAATATTTTGATGAAAGAATTTGTTTTAAATCATTTTCTCGTTGTTCCATGGTTAGTATTGTTAATAAAAATAATTCGATGAACTGTTAATAAAAATATGTATTTTGATTAGGTACTTTAACATTGATAAGGAAATATCAGTTTATATTTAATATCAGATTATATTTAAATAAATTTAACTTTATTTTTTCAACACAATCTTAAAAATTGTCGTTCTTTAAGAAAATCATACTTTACTAATTTACATCATTGTTCTTTCTTGACTAAACCTGGTGATAAAACATTTCTTGAGGTTCTAAACATTTAAAAAAAAGAACAAAATATAAAAGCAGGTTGCTTAAGAAAAATTTTATATTTTATAAGTTTTTTAAACACCCTGCAAAAATTCGTTGAGAATAAAAGAAAGGACCACGAAATTTCCTTATGGAAAATGGACTTCCGTTAAATTGGTTGGAATTTTGATATGTTATGTATTTTGTCCTTCTGATCAANACTTTTCCACGATGTCGTCAACACTGTTGGTAGGATTTTGGTGTTTCAATGCATTAAATACATTTAATATAATAATCTTCTCATTCTGAGACAGCGCACATCTTTTCACGCGTTTAGCAGGTACGTAATCTGATAAGCTCGACATTTTACCCAAACAATATTATATCCACTGGCACAATAGTCACTAAACACAAGTCGAATTTTACTCTACTGCACTAGCACGTCTTCGTATATTCAGCTCTAAGACTGGATTGATCTGTCACAATACACTGGCTCCTGCCCTATGACGTATCCAGTATACTAATGTACACCCATTACCTGTTAGCATTAGTGTTACCCGATAATTACCTGAAACGAAATATTACCACGCCCATGGCCGGTTCTTATCTCGGGGTTTATTACTCTCTTTCATTTCCAAACAGACTAGCTTGCTAATTAAGTCAAAAGTACAATTTTAAAATTCATGAATCAGTTTCTATTCATTCGTTCTTTACTAACGAAGTTTTTTTGGGTCATGTTAAAGATATAAAAAGTTCATTGATCATTCATGCTATCATTTTTTTTTACTTTTGCAAAGTGAGTATTGCCAGAAAAACCTTGGGTTGGCTGACTGAGATTTGAAATTAAGAAGGTAACGAACGGAACCATAACAATCAAACGATGCTGGGCGTTGTAATGCCCCGATCTTTTTTCTCAGAAACATATTCTGATTACAGTAACTCTGCCCAGTAACCATCAACGACAATAATAAATACCTATGTCAATACTCCTGTTGGAATTAATAAGAATTTTTAGATCCTCAATTTTATACTACTTAAGACTCTATTTCCATCGTTATACCAATGTATGGTGTGGCACTTTATACAGAATTAATTATTAGCACGTTTTACCACAAGTGGACAGACGTATCTGCATGTTATACATTGTCGTTTTTAGGTTATGATCTTATTCTCTCATTCTATTTATTCTACTTCGTGTGATTCTGAATTTAAATTGTTGCCTATTCCATTAGGTCAGTCGTTCAGTGTATAAGTTTATTTCCATTGTGTTGAAATGAAAATTGTATTCTACCAATATTTTAAATTTTCTGTGTATTTTAATGTTTCTTATTGACCTTCGTAAATGTTGTATACACTAAGACTAAAGTAAATAATGTAGAGGCACTAAAGTAATAATTTTTAGTGTTTCATATAAATTCTACATATTTTAAATGTCGGCTATGATTCATTGAACAAATTTATTATCACTGTTAATTATTAAAGTTTATTTTCAGTATTGCAAATCAAATTTTTTACTTTCTCCTCGAGTGGGTTACAATAAATTTACGCCTATTTTTTTATAATTCGTTTAAACAGCTTTTTCGCAATCAACGTAAAAATTAATGAAAACAAAATATGAAATGTTACTTCAATTTAAAACAAACCTATTGAAAACTATAACAGCACCATGAAAGTATTATTGGTATATTGATAAGAAATACAACATATTATTATCAAAAACATGCCATTAAATACCATAAATTAATGTTTTTTAACGTCTTATTTAAATATCCTTTAAAAAACATGCCATTAAATACCATACATTAATGTTTTTTAACGTCTTATTTAAATATCCTTTAAAGAAATAACTAGAAAATAATAATTTTGGCAACAAAAAAACATTCTAAAATACCGGCAAAGGCAAGTCAATAATAGTCAATTGCACCGGCGTTATTTAAATTTTAAGGTATATTGAAATTGCAAAGTATGTATATACATTCCATATTACTTTCAGCTTTAAGAAACTTTGTATGAAGCTTTGTTTAAAACATTACGAAAATTACTTTGCAATTTAAGCACATTTTAAAATCCAAATAGCGATACCCAAGCAATATACTGCATTAAAAATAAAATTACAGAACTTTATCTCAAAAAATAGGAAGTAAGCGTAATCCATACGCAGTAAGTCTATTTTAAAGTGTTTAAAGTGAATGTCATCTTGTGCATTTACCTAATGCGTTTCAAAATTACAAAACTAACACTAGATTTCTTCTTTGTAATATAGCATAATTGAATTTTATCTTTAGAGTTAGCATTATGTTGTGCTTTTATATTGTTACTTTATTTTGTGACATATGTCTTAAAAAATTATATTTGGCTTAAACACATTTGTGTTTTTATGAACAATGAATTCATCCAACTACTTTTCCTAAGTACTTTGTGCGCTGAAATAAAAATAACTCGGATCGACCATTTATGCCCAATTGCTAATAATGCGTAAGTCGAACTTTAACCTTGAAATTGACGTTATAAAAATTCAATAGTATCATTTATTTTGATTCTATATTTATATCATGCCAAGTAATATTGTAAAAATTAAAAAAATATTATATCAATACTGAGATTAGTAAAAAAAAAATAATTTATCTTGTAAATTGCTACAAAAAAAATATTAAGATGGGTCTNAATGCCCGGTCAATTTGATTATTTGAATAATTATTATCAAATTGCACACTCATATTGGGCATTTTACATAATTACCGGGCATTATGTATAATGCCCGATTTATCACTTGGTCCATAACATATACATTCCATATTACTTTCAGCTTTAAGAAACTTTGTATGAAGCTTTGTTTAAAACATTACGAAAATTACTTTGCAATTTAAGCACATTTTAAAATCTAAATAATGATACCGAAGCAATATACTGCATTAAAAATAAAATTACAGAACTTTATCTCAAAAAATAGGAAGTAAGCGTAATCCATACGCAGTAAGTCTATTTTAAAGTGTTTAAAGTGAATGTCATCTTGTGCATTTACCTAATGCGTTTCAAAATTACAAAACTAACACTAGATTTCTTCTTTGTAATATAGCATAATTGAATTTTATCTTTAGAGTTAGCACTATGTAGTGCTTTTATATTGTCACTTTATTTTGTGAGATATGTCTTCAAAAATTATATTTGGCTTAAACACATTTGTGTTTTTATGAACAATGCGCTTTGTGCGCTGAAATAAAAATAACTCGGATCGACCATTTAGGCCCAATTGCTAATAATGCGTAAGTCGAACCTTAACCTTGAAGTTGACGTTATAAAAATTCAATAGTATTATTTGATACTATATTTATATCATGCCAAGTAATATTGTAAAAATTCAAAAAGTATTATCTCAATACTGAGATTAGTAAAAAAAATAGTACTAATACTAGTACCTACTAATTTACCTTGTAAATTGCTACAAAAAAATATTAAGATGGGTCTCTATAAATTAATTAATGTTCATTATTCACTTTCATTAACCATGGAAAGTCGCTAATACAATTGATGGAATTATATTGCTATAGCATTAATCAAGACTATACCGAATATGCAACCCATAATCTTACCTTTCAGTTATAAATTATCGATTTCTTTCACTTTTATTCGCCTACTGTATAGTAGCTACTTTAGTGAAAGGCAATGATTTATAGCTATAGATTTTAACATTATGTCTCATCCGATAATATATTACAATAAGAACATAATAAATCTACTAATTCTTTGACGAGAAATAATTATAGACTGTACAAAATGTAAACAAATACCTAATTCTGAATTGCAGAAAATCTGAAAAATTTATTTCTGGGTACCCTGCAAATATTGCAGTTTGTATGATATACCTAAAAACGTTTGAGAAAATAAACATACAAAATAATACAATACAATAACGATAATAAAATATAAATTAGATTAGGAAAAATTGAATGAGAAGAAACTAATGATACTGCAATGAATTATACTAAATGTACTGTAAAGAGTCATAAACTCTATAACTTTGTGTACTTTAACACACAAGAACATAAATCAAGAACAGTGGCAAAGTATTTTATATTCTGATTTAACCGTTATTCTTTTTCAAATCAATGAATAGTTAATGTGGTTTGGGGTGGTATTGCGCAACTGGCATCTAGTAATTTCTCGAACCTAAGTGAGAATATCGATCAGGGTGTCGTGTGACTATGACACCGCATAACATATTAATGATATAGAAACTATTATACATTAGCCCAGAAAATACTGCTTGTAGTGTCCAAAGTATGTATAAGTAACTTACATTTTGGTAATTTTCCGGACCATCTCGAATTTTCTTGACAAGCTATAATAGGCTGCCCTTCCATCATGTAATCAGGATTACAATTGAACTGAACCACATCTCCTGCTTTGTACGGTCCACTTCCTTGAATATATCCATTCTCTGGTGGAGTCGGATTGTCGCAATGAACTTCTAAAGAAAACAAATGCAGTTAACATATTTTATCATTAAATGCTAAAATATTCAAATGGTAATGCGATACATAGCCTGCTTGTGTCTAAAATGCTTCTTAACGATATGTACAATCATAGGAAGATATACAGGGTGTTAGAAGTTTGACTGGTTTTATTTTAACAAACGATAGAATGCATTAAAATAAATAAAAACCTTATATGACATGGCTCCTAAACTTAACCATTTCAGAGAAAAAAATTATCAAAATCTACAACTTGTGCAAAACCGTACTTATCTTATCAACTTCGACGTCACCTGTTACATGAGTGTTGTATAATAATGAAAAAGTAATATTGACGGTTGGTAGAAGGAAGCACAAAAAACAAACGCCTAGGTAGGGAATTCTGGAAAGATCCTAAATAGTTGAAGATAGGCAATTGAAGTGAGAACAGTGTGCAGATGGGTAATAAGACGATCGGCGGGTAGTGTGACAAAGTAGTGGAAAATTAAGTGATTAACCGGTATTAGTTAGCAGGTAATATTCTTTAAGTACTTTGTTGTTAATTGTTCTATGTAATCTTATGATTGTGATGGTTATAGATGTTTCATGATAATAATTCTTTGTATGTTTAGCTTCCATTGCTTTATGCTCAAGGGCATATATTTTTCCAAGGTAAAATTGTTATAATTATACTTAAAGTTTGCCCATTATTTATTTCATGTTAAAAATATATGTATTGTCCTGATTGCCAGACATTACAATAACGACTTCTTTGTTTCACATCTAACTTGTTTTTGCCACGATTACGTTATACGTAAAATATAGATGTTTCATGATAATAATTCTGTATATGTTTAGCCTTCATTGTCTTACGCTCAGGGGCGTATATTTTTCTAATATAAAATTGTTACAATTATTATTATAGATTGCTCATTATTTATTACATGTTAAAATATGTATATTGTCGTGACTGCCCAGATATTGCATTAACGACCTCTTTGTTTCACATTTAACTTGTTTTATCATGATTAAGTTGTTCTTTGATTTCTTGTGCTCACTTTATGTCATACGTCTATACGAGCCTTGTTGAGTTTACTAACATTTTCGCCCGTGCGGAACGAATCTGGATTAAGCTCGATTGCCTCCCGTATGGGACTCCAGTGTTATGAAGGATCTTCCGAAATCTCAACTATAGCTGGATTGCCTCCCGTATGGGACTCCAGTACCTTCCGGCTCTGCCGGCTAACTAACACCAAACCTCTTCAGTTTTACTTGGAAGTGTGTATGACTAATATGAGGTAACAGATGACATTTAGTGACACATTAAATGAGACAGGTCTTATTTATCATTAGCAAAGGTTCTTAATTTATGCCTTTGGTTAGCGGTTGTTTTGTATTTATATTTGGGTGGTAAGAGCAACGATCGTGGGTTTCTCTGCCATGCTCTTTCCCCACAGGAGCTCTAGGTGAGCCTGGCACTCTCCTTTTATGTTTAATGGTTGTTAATGTTTTTGTTGTTCTTTCTATTTGTCACATGTTTAATTTGAATTGTATGTAAATAAAGGTTAGGTGTATTTACTCTGCTTTTGTTTTATATAATTAAACCATACATCCCCTCCACAAAGTTAGTAGCCAGCGCCTTCCGGTCAATTAAAAAAATAGATACACACAACGTAGGTAGTCCTTATGACGATCACATGTTTTTGGCCACAGCTACGTTTACTTATTTTTTGTCGAACCTAGGGTTGTTATACTACAAACTTGATGTACAAAAGTTCGATTAATTAAGGAATATTGACATAACTGCGTGCATATAATACCATAAAATCACTTTTATAACTTTTTTAACTTCTTTATGCTTAATTCTAAAAAATAATTAGCGTTGTAATAAATTTAAAATTCGATAAAATTCATATCGAGCAATGTGACAACGGCGCGGCGGTTTATTAGCACGAGGTACTAAGGTGTCCAGCAACCATAGTATTTGGATTCAACCGCGTCGGAGTGTTTTTTGCGTACAACGAAGGTGTGGTGCATGCATCGAAAATGGTGGTGGACATTTTGAGCACATGTTGTAGTTTGTTTTGTACTTGTGCGTTTAAAAATTACTGATTTTGCTTTTTGGTAAGTACCTAAATTAATTTTAATACATATTTGAAGTTTCAAGTTTCTGTTTTAAGTGATTCATAATTACTAAAATTCGAGCTAAAATTTAAGCACAACACTATCTTCGTATTACAAAATCGATACATTTTATTTTATTTATTTAACAATTGGAAAACAATTCTGAAATTTACTAAATGTTTCACAATAATAGCTGTTTCGTAGGACAAGTCTGCCGCGTGTACACGTGGTGCATCAGCAGGTTAAGCGCTGTTGTCACATTGTGACGAGACTCCCCAACATTAATACTCGTTGTATTTTGAAAACTGTTAATCTTACGCCCATGTAATATACGGCTACAATTCTACCATCGACCGATGATAGAATTGTTTGAGATAGATTAAAGATTAAGCGAAATGATATAAAGGAAATGGAAGCATATTTGTGAGATTGCAGTATTTCCGAAAGTATCAGAAAGATATACCCCACAAAGAAAATCACCCAAATGTGAATAAACATTTTGAATAAAATTCTGAGATTATTTGTTACACCTGTAAATTAAATTAGTATTATGAAGAATTTAAACTTATAAATGTTTCAGATAATTTTATACTTTATAAAAATTATATACAATATCTTTCTTACAAACAATACATATTAGTTACGTAGGTATTCAAAAAGTATTTTGATAACAATACAACATTAATTGTAATGCCTATATGCGTTTAAATAAAATTAATTAACTATAATATGAGTACATCTACATGGTTGTTACATGGTACGTCAATTATTAGAATTATTTCTAAAAATAAATATTATCCGTTAGATTCACATGTTGTTTTGTTATTATACTACACCACGTTTTTATAATTAAAGGTGTTATGCGTCAAGTTGAAATGGAAAACACGTGTTATTATAATGTACTGGTACTTACAGAACAGCACAGTATTAAGCATAGGACATATTCACATTAACATGTGACGTATTAAAACGTATCAACACATCGATTCTTCTGGATTTCTTCGGCTTCTCTAAAGAGCCGATGACAAAATTTCATTTGTCACAGAATTTTCGTATAACTTATTACATTCTGTATCCTGCATCTACGGATTTCTCTTCGTTGTTATTCCTCAGATGACATCTGTGTTCTTTTAATCATGAGCTAACACGAGATGCTGTATGCAGTGAGATCCTGGAATACACTCTTTCAGCTCGGCTTGAGAAAGGATGACATTTATCTTTCGTGGGGTTATAGGCGGTATTAATAGTGTACTAATCTGTGATGTAGTTCTTCGATCAAAACTTCAGATATCTGTCCATGTGAATAACTTTCTGTAAACACTGTATTCTAGGGTACCATTCCGTTTACTCTTGACATATAAAAACGGAGGGGAATTGTTTTCTTCCACCTTCATGATGAAGGTGACGTCCGAATGTATTCCATTAGTGTAGTCCAAAAATTCTTATAGGTTGCTATCATGAAGCCAGATGAAAAATGTATCATCAGTATAACTTAACACTTCGACTTTAGAATTGACTCCTAGGCTTTGTTATAGACATTTGCAATAGTTGGGACAAGGGTGAATCCATACCTACTTCCTCAGTTTGTTCATAAGATTACTTTCTAAACCACAAGAAGGTGGTGTACACTTCTGCTGAATCTACTAAATTCTTGTATAAATGTCTGAATATGGTTTGGGCTGTGCAGTATTGGGGGTCTTGAAGGTTTGCAAAAAATGTATTAACATTTTCAGGGTTGTATTTGTAAAAATGAAGTTGATGATGGTCCTGAAGAGACGAAACATTAGATAAAAAAATTGATTACGCCATTCGATTGAGGGCAAAAAGTTGCCATGAGAAAGTGTTCTTCATTTTTAATATCGCCTCAAACCAGTTAGTTTTTTTCAAATATTTCGAAAACTAATCATGATTACGCAACATTACCCTCATTTCGTATCTCTTTTTGGAAAAATCGCTCGAATAGGTCAATTTTGTTTCTTTGAGGCATTAACTTAGGTGAAATTAAATTTTTCAAAATTTAGTGGCGGCGGGTGGGGGATAGTGTTGCTTTTTTTAAATGGCAACCACCCTTTTTTATTGGACCGTATGAAAGCTTAGGTCTTTCGGATTAATTTGGTGTGCTAAATATAGGTTGGTCGGGAAAATTTGGAAAAAAATCGAAAAAAACATTTATTTTTTTCAAAGGTTTTTCAACACTTTTTATTGAAATAGCTCCTCTTTTTATTTGATTTTAATGAATCAAATGTTCAAACTGCCGACCGCCTGCAGCTCAACAATGATCTAGCCTATCGACAAACTCTCTTTGCACATACCTAATTGTTTCAGGTGGTATTTGCCTGATCTCATGGCGAATGCGTTGCTTTAGGTCTTAAATGTTGTCTGGTCTGTCAGGATATACCTTGATTTTCAAATATCTTCACAAGTAAAAGTCAACTGGGGTTAAATCAGCAGACCTTGCCGACCGCCCCTCAATTTCCCCTCTTTTCTTGCATTAATTCGCAAAATTCCATATATCTAATTGAGTATTTTCGTGTACTGTGGGGCGCCCTGTTCTGGGAAAATTTAATGACCCTAGAACCTAAATTTCTGCAAGATTCTTCCTACAGTAGACCTGTATATCTGATAGCAGGATTATTAGCATTAAAAATACCAAGAACCTCAATTTCAGTTGGTTTCCGATCGCCATACCTTGTTAATGACCATTCGAAAAGTTCTTCTTTAAAAAGTCTGATTTTCCTATAGGAAAAGTAATTGCCGAAGTTATTGGAACGCTTCAGTTTTGACTTTGACTTTTAACACTTCAATAAATTAATTAATTAATTTCCCAACCAACCCGCTACATGTAGCACACCAAAGTAATCAGAAAAACCTAAGCTTTTATACGGTCCAATAAAAAACGTGGTTGCCGTATAAAAAAACAATCCTATTCCCCTCTCACCGCCACTGGTTTCACCGAAGTTCATACCCCAAAAAAACAAAATTGACCTGTCCGAGCGATTTTTCCAAAAATTGCCAGTTTCCGGAATGCATGACTTTTGAGACTCACTGTATATATAATTGCATTAGAACGTGAGTGGTCAGTGTTAATGTACGATTGCAATTGTTTTAAGTGGTGAAGTTTATTATTGTCTATAAATGTTTAATATTATTAACCTATGTACGGAGCGTTGTTGTAACTGTTTTTCATTGAATCTTGAACAATGGTATTTTAAAAACAGCAAAGAATAGAATTCAAACAAAGAGAAGTTAATTCTGATAAAGCCATAAAATATGGAGGTGTTAACAATGCATAATGACAACTTGTGTATTGTTTGTAGATCTTCTTGACTTATTAATAGTTGCACTATAGAATCCAAACTTCGAATATGAAATTTTCAAAGTTAACAAATTTTTATATATTTCATGATACACAGGGTGTAACATAACATATCAAACATGAAAGAGCGTTTTCTACTTTCAAATTTGAGAATATTTTTATATGTGTACCTACAAGATGTATTTACACTGTAAAAATATTTCACTCAATTTTACTCAATAATGTATCAATTTCTGTCCACACCCGATTAAGTGAAATTTTCACTCTATTAGTATGAGTACAACTGAGTGAAACTATTGCATCAGAAATGAGTGAGTTTTACTCAAATCCGAGTTACTGTTAACAATCAATTGATCGACTTTTAACTCTGTTCTGAGTATATAAAACCAATTTAGAGTTAAATTTTTCTCTAATATGATTTAAATTTAACTATTATCGAGTAATTTTTTACTCAGACTTGGTTTATTTAAATTTTAATTTAAATATCATAGTATTAAAGTCATATAGGTACTACTAAGCTACCACAGTGGTTTCTACACAGATCTGTTTTAGAGACAATATTTTAGGTCTCGATTAAAGGAATTGGTGAACTGATCGGACGAATAAATTTAACTATCCGTTTATTTAACCAAATATTAATCGAAACTTAATATATTGTCTTTAATTACTGTAATTAAATCACTGCATTTAAATACAATTTTCACTAGAATAACCAGATAAACCGATACTTGTCTAACTCCAAAGCAGATCATTCGCCATACTGCCATCCACCACGCCACAGACAAAGACAATGCATCTGGATATGAAAGAAGGTGGGATCATTCAGTAATGAGGACATTTACTCCGATTTAGGTACAAATACACCAAATACGAGTTTACGTGAATAATTTATTCAACGAGTACCTACCTATATTTGAGTGAATGTACTCAGTTTTAGTTTAAATATAATCACAAATGAGTAAAATGATCAAAATGCTCAATACTGAGTGAAAATGTAATCAATAATTTCACTCATGGATTCACTCCGAACCTTTATTGCTTTCACTCACACCGATTTTTTTACAGTGTAAATGAAAAAGTACAAATGCTGCCAGTTAATCTTCAGGGCAAAATATGTTGTATTTCGATTTTTGAAAAAATAATACAAATGGGCAAATAGCTCGAGAGATATTTGACGTACATAGATTAATGAGTTGGTGATTGAACTAAATGAAGATAAAACTGCATTGAATACAATTATATCAATTAGTTGCAGAAACACTGAAAAATAAGCTATCAGAATGTGCCAATGAGGTTTGAGAATTGTGTTTGGAAGTTAATTTCATTCAGACTTATATATCAAATTTAGCAGATTCTGTCATACTGTTTCGATGATTATTTTTTAGTGTAGTGGTAAGAAAATCTCTTTTTGATCTATTTTTGACACATATA